>NC_137687.1:18030779-18045779 GCF_963989245.1 Nansenia antarctica | reverse complement strand
GACGTAGCCTTGCTTGAACATATCGACTCCCAGATCATAATACTTATCGTGGGGTTTTTATTTCTATAAGCTCAGTGAGCTCTCCTAGTCTTGCAGTGGGCGGGGGAACCTGGGTTCATTAACCAGGAGTAGAACTGCTCGCTGCTTGCTCTCTCGCTCCTCTCCTCCTCTCCTCCTCTCCTCCTCCTCCTCCTCCTCTTTGGAGTCCTGGTGACACTCTGCTGTCCTTGTCCCAGATCTGCTGTGGTGACACATTACTCAGCACGTGTCCCAGTCTGAAAAGAAAGTTGGATATCTGGATCTTCTCTGCTACAGTACAGCGTCACTGGGGCGGCTGTGTCTCAGGAGGTAGAGCCGGCGTCTAATCATCGCAAGGTTGGCAGATCGGCGGTTCGAGCCCCGGCTGGCCACATGTCGAGGTGTCCTTGGGCAAGACACTGAACCCCAAAATTGCTCCCAGTGAGCGGGCCGGAGCCTTGCATGGTAGCTTGGACGCCATTGGTGTGTGAATGAGTGTGTGAATGGCTGAATGAGAGGCCGTTGTAAAGCGCTTTGGATAAAGGTGCTATATAAGTGCAGTCCACTCCAAGGAGGCCACACCCCCCGGAGGGGACAATGGTAGAAATCTCTCATATGTCACCAATTTTGTTTTTCAATACAGGTCCATCTCTGTTACTATCAGAATCCATACAAAGGTTGTGCTGAAGGATTTTGTTGAGTGGCATCAGATGTTGCGTTTGGTGTAAATCTTGGATCACCTGGGTGCTTTTTAAAAGTAGTTCTCGATAATCGGACACAGCCAGAACGCATGAGACACCGTGGGTGTCTGCTAGGCAAAATGGACACATAGGCAATTCAAGGCGATTCAAGTCCCTTTTCAAAACAGCCTTCTATATGTATAATGGAATCTGTGTAGAGTCTATTGAATCCGATTAAAATGTTTTGCATTGTGTAATATTCTGCGAATGTTGGTGAATATTTGTCTAATTTTATCTTGGTCTGTGTCAAAATCATTGGTCTATTTTGTCTAGGGAGGATAGTGTGTCACTGACTTCTGATAGTTTTTGAGATAATATTTCTCAAATATGTATTGTCTTAGAAATGGGCTTAGCTCTGAAACAGAGCGTAAATTACCTTTTAGTAGTTTCTTTATTTGAAAATATGATCCTTTGTTGTACAGTTGTATATTATATTTTAGCTACTGTAGGTGGACAGAGTTGGCTAGCTCTCTCCTAACTAAGTCCAGGTATTTTCATTCGCTGGCAGTAAAAAGTTCAACACAGCAACGTTTGGGCATTTTAATAGGAACATAATGGTAGGTTATCACATGTTGAAAGACAGACAGTTTCAGTTCAAGCCTTATGTCCCTCTGGGAATGTTGGGCGGGGGGGGGCATGGTTGTGACAAAAGAACTGCCTGAATGTACCGACCGTATGTGTTGTGTGTTTCTAATTGAGTTAACCCCTTTATCTCTCTTGGGGGGTGCCAGGCGAGGGCTCAACCCACCCCACAGAGTGAAGTCCATCTCCATGACAACCTTCACGCTACAGGAAATCGAATTCCTACAGAAACATGGAAATGAGGTAGGCATAGCCACACTCCCACCTCTCTAGATGGACCTGCCTGGGCTCTGTTCACCCTTTTCACACATACCTTCTTGTCAGTCCAAGGAGTGCTGAATCCTTGCCTTGACACATTCTTAGTTCTAAACCAGGGGTATTCAATTACAAATTCAGTTGGGCCAGATTTGAAAACCAAGAAATTTAGCTGGGCCAGACATTTTCAGCGGCCAGTAGCCTAGGCACCAGGTAATGACACATTTCAAACCAACACAAATGAATGTAGGCCTAATGAAATACAAGCAGTTTATTTATAGTTTTCCTTTTAAATTAGGTAACATCTGACACAGGCACGTCAAAAACACTTGACTGAACACAATAAAAGAGCTGTAATTGAACAGAACCTAATAGCAATACCTTTTTCACTTTTTAGGTAAAACAACAACATGTTGGTCTCAACTGACTCATGCACATCTTAAAGTGCATAAAAAAGTGTACAGTAGTATACCAATAAAAAAATGTCCTTTTGTAAAATAAAAATGTTGGTCATAGCTGACCCAGGCACAAAGTGCTTTTAACTGAATGAAAATACACCTTGAGTGCACAATTAAACAAGTTACAGTTACAGTTAAACAATAAAATTGAATCTAATCTAATCTAATCTTACCCTGCTGACTTTCTTAGTGTGAGAAGTGACATGTTTTATTCTGAACAAGAGCAGTGACATTTGGCTCATAAGATGTCAATGCAATCCGAAGGCATTGGTGAAGAGTACTGTCAGTCAGGGAACAACGAGAGCTGCTTTTTATTGTGTTCATGTGTGAAAAGCTTGATTCACAGGTGTATGTTGATCCAAACATACTGAGCACATGGATTGCTACTTTCTTAACGTTAGGGAACTGGTGCACGTTGACATCACTCCAAAACTTCGCAGGTCCATTAGTGCGAAGCTCCTGTGCCATGGTTACGGATGACTGCATGTCAACAAGTTCGAGTATGAATTTCCCCTCGTCGCTAAGTCCCCTTCTATTGCAGCAGTGAACGGGTCTCTGGCAAAGCCCATCACCTCTGCGGGCAGAGCAAGTCCATCCAGTCGACCAGCAAAGTTCTCTTTCAACCTCGCAATGAAAACAGTCATCACATCTGTGATTTGTGCCGGGGATGAGACGCATTTGCGGAGCGTCGGAAAATGCAGCATTCTGCCGGTGCAGAAGTCGGCCGCGAAAAGGTCCAGTTTGACTTGGAACGCGCGTCTGTTCCACAAGATCAATCACAGTTTTGTCTCTGCCTTGTAGCCCCACATTGAGGTCATTCAGGTTTGAATATGTCGCTCAGAAAGCAGACATCAGCCATGAAGTTGTCGTCCAGTATGCGATTCAAGTGTGTTTCTGCCTTCGTTTGCTTGCTGCTGCTGCGGAGGAAAGTTGTAATCTCCTCTCTGAAATCACAGAAACGCTCCAGTGCCTTGCCTTTGGACAGCCACCTGACGTCGTTATGCAAAAGCAGCTCGTGGTGCTCAGCAGACATTTCTGACAGCAACTTGCGGAATAAGCGATGTTGGAGGCTCGAAGTGGATCGAATAAAATTAATTGTAGCCATTATCCATTGTTGTTTTAAGCTCCCCGCTTAGTTTGTTTAGAGTGTTATTCACGTTCTGTAGGCTACTATTGTAGACATTTCTGCATGAATTTCTGAACACTCGCGAAATACGTTTTTCTCTGCTTTTATGGCTGGGCCAATCGGGGGTCGCGTCTGGGCCGCATGCGGCCCCCGGGCCGCTAATTGAATAGGCCTGTTCTAAACTATCCTATATGCTTATGCTATCAGTACTGTTTTAAACTATCCTATATGCCTATGTTATCAGTACTGTTCTAAACTATCCTATATGCCTATGCTATCAGTACTGTTCTAAACTATCCTATATGCCTATGCTATCAGTACTGTTCTAAACTATCCTATATGCCTATGCTATCAGTACTGTTCTAAACTATCCTATATGCCTATGCTATCAGTACTGTTCTAAACTATCCTATATGCCTATGCTATCAGTACTGTTCTAAACTATCCTATATGCCCATGCACAGCCTCACCTTGTCCCTTTCTTTAGCATTCCTAGGTTTTCTTAATCCTTTAAAGGATTCATGTGTTTGCTGAGAATGGTGTGGTGCAGCAGACACAGTGTAGCCATGAGGCAGAGATGAGCTAACCGTTCCAGCTCTCATGCCTTTCACATGGGAATGTTATTTATTTAGTTCTCTCTGGCACACACACACACACACACACACACACACACACACACACACACATATATACACACACACACACACACACACACACACACACACACACACACTTGAATCTGCCAAGTTGTATTTTGAATGTCAGTTAATGTGCAACTAGAAAATCTATGTGGTACAAATCCAAGGGGTTTGTTGATGCTGTTTGGTTTGTGTGTGTCAGAGGGCACTGCAGTTCTACTGCATCTCTGCTGCATGTCTGCTGCATTTCTACTGTATGTTTGCTGTATTACATACACCGCTTACCAGCAATAACTTGGAGTGTACTAGAGTGTTAATCCTTGATGATACTGCACTTTTTGTTGGGTGTATTCATGTCGGCCATGAAGGCATTAGTGGTTGAAGAGACAGTTCAGTGTCTGTGTTTCCCATATGTCTTTTTAGCACTGAGGTGTAGCTGCTCCCAATCTCAGAAGTCCAAAGAAACCCTGGAATGTTCCAGAAAGTGCCACATTCTAATGCTCTCCTGGCCTCTAGGTGTTGAAGTCTTTCATGTTTTGTTTTTTTCACTTTAAAGTTAATAATAATAATAATAATAATAATAATAATAATAATAATAATAATAATAATAATTCATTGTGTTTATATGGCACTTTTCCGGGGCTCAAAGACGCTGACAATATGGGGAAAACTGAAAACACAGAAACAACAAGCAACAGATAACATGAGCACATAGAACACAGAGTTAACGAACAGGCTCAGGGAACAATTAACACAGCAATGTCCAGGGGGGGGGGGGGGGGGGTGGCAGGGTTAGGGGAGATGGTTAGGGGTAGGGAAGTTGAATGACATCATCAAATTGACCTGTCTCTTATTCCTTTGTCCCCCCCCCCCCCCTGTCTCTTATAGGTGTGCAAACAGATATGGCTGGGTCTGTACGACGATAGAACCGCCTCTATACCCGACTTTAAAGAACCACAGAAAGTGAAAGAGTTCCTTCAAGAGAAATACGAGAAGAAGAGATGGTAAGTGACTGCACTCAGGTGACTGGAATAAGAATTCTCCATGCTTGTCCAGTAATAGCTTCTGTAATTTTCTCTCCCTCCCTCTCTTTTCCTGAGAATACTCTAACAGCTCAGTCCAACCCTCAAGCGAGACACTTTGCATCACTACAACACTCACATGTAGACTACGGATGCAAATTAGCTCACAGCTAAATCCAGCATATTTACTGTCACCATACTTTGTATAAGTGACTGTTCATTATGTGCACTATCCTGACTAAATAAAGATCTCTCTGTCTCTCTCTCTCTCTCTGTCTCTCTCTCTCTCTCTCTCTCTCTGTCTCTGTCTCTTTCTCTGTGTCTCTCTCTCTCTCTCTGTCTCTGTCTCTCTCTCTCTGTCTCTCTCTCTCTCTCTCTCTCTCTCTCTCTCTCTCTGTCTCTCTCTCTGTCTCTCTCTCTCTCTCTGTCTCTCTCTCTCTGTCTCTCTCTCTCTCTCTCTCTCTCTCTCTCTCTCTCTCTCTCTCTCTCTCTCTCTCTCTCTCTCTCTCTCTCTCTCTCTCTCTCTCTCTCTCTCTCTCTCTCTCTCTCTCTCTCTCTCTCTGTCTCTAAGTAAAATTATCGGCTCACCTCAAACTCCCCTGTCTGAAATCTACAACCGGTCACTAATCAGGAAAGCCACACAAATTACACAGGACCCCTCTCACCCCCTCCACCAATCATTTCAGCCACTTCCATCAGGCCGCCGTTATAGAACTCCACTGGCCCGGAAAAACACATTTTAAAATAGGAAGCACACTGTTTTTCTTTTAAACCACAACATTTTAGCATTTTAGATTTTTTAATCATAATACTGTTTTTTTTACTATTATTTTTAAATGACTAGACTTTTTAAATAGGCACTACATTTTATAAACACTGTTATATCTGTCTGTTTTTATTGTATGTATGTGACCTATGTGTGTTTTGAATGTGGATACCGTATTCATGAACTGCACAAAGCCTGTCAAAGGAGAATTTCTGTCACTCTGTGACAGACAATAAAGCAATCTCTCTCTCTCTCTCTCTCTCTCTGTCTCTCTCTCTCTCTCTCTCTCTCTCTCTGTCTCTCTCTCTCTCTCTGTTCAGGTTTGTTCCTCCAGAGCAGGCCAGGGTGGTAGCCTCCGTCCATGCCTCCATCTCTGGGTCGTCGGCCAGCAGCACCAGCAGTACCCCCGAGGTCCGGCCCCTCAGGACCTGCTGGGGGACTCTGCCCCCCCCCTGCACCTCAACAGAGCCACGCCCAGTCAGGTAGGACCCCGCCCCCCTGCACATCAACAGAGCCCCCACCACCCTGCACCTCAACAGAGCCCACCCCCCCACCCCCCTGCACCTCAACAGAGCCCCACCCCCCTGCACCTCAACAGAGCCACAATATAGCGCTTTTCTAGACACTCAAAGACGCTTTACAAACTGAAAAGTAGTAAAACTAAAAATAAACCAAAAATAAATAAAATAAAGTATAGGGGCCTAATAAGATAGTGCTGGGGACACATGGGAAAGGGAGAGGGGGAGAGGGTTAACTGGTGAAGGAGAGGGGGAGAGGGTTAACTGGTGAAGGCGAGCTTGAAGAGGTGGGTTTTGAGGGCCTGTTTAAATGTTGGCAGGGTGTTGGCAGGGTGTTGGCAGGGTGTTGGCTGGGTGTTGGCAGGGTGTAACACTGTTCTCTCTCTCTCAGTCTCCGGTGATGGGGCGTGCCCAGGCCCTCCAGATGTGCCAGCAGTTTCAGGAGAAGAAGTTTGACCTCCTCAGCGACCTGGGCGGGGATATCTTCGCTGCCCCGCCCTCTCAGACTGCTGCAGGCTCTGCACCCAACTTTGCAAACTTTGCACATTTCAACAGCCACCCAGGTAAGGACTAGCGCACAGCGCCACTGGTCCCTGAAATGGACCATGGTCAGGACCACCCACCCAACTCTTAAATATGAGAACAGTTTCATCTTCCTTTATGGAAATCAGTGATGATCGTAAAGCGTTGCCACACACGCACACGCGCATTATCATGTATGTTAGTGTCATTACCATCATCATCATCATCATCATCATCATCACCATCATCATCATCATCATCATCATCATCATCATCATGTATATTAGTGTCATTACCATCATCATCATCATCATCATCACCATCATCATCATCATCATCATCATGTATATTATCGTCATTACATCATCATCATCATCATCATGTATATTATCATCATTACATCATCATCATGTATATTATCATCATTACATCATCATCATCATCATATTATCATCATTACATCATCATCATCATCATGTATATTATTGTCATTACCATCATCATGTATATTATTGTCATACGGTCTGTCGTTAGCTCCTTCAGTCCATATCTCTGTGTGTTCAGTACGATCTCTCATTCCTTTTGTTGTGTGTGATCATGACTCATCTCACCCATTGTTTCCTTTTTGGTTTATGTGTTTGACCCTCCTGACCCCTGACCTCCAGCTGCTCAAAACACAAACGCTCCAAACTCAGACTTTGCAAACTTTGACGCGTTTGAGAGCTCAGGTCCACCTTTCCCCTGCTCCGCGCCCCAGACTCCCTTCCAGCCATCTCACACAGGTAGATCATCCTCTGTTCACCTGTGTTGCGTGTCTCTCTCCCTCTCTCTGTCTCTCTCTCCCTCTCTCTGTCTCTTTCTCTCTCTCTCTCTGTCTCTCTCTCCCTCTCTCTGTCTCTTTCTCTCTCTCTCACTGTCTCTCTCTCCCTCTCTCTGTCTCTCTCTCCCTCTCTCTGTCTCTCGCCACACTCGCACACTTCTCACTCACAGCCATTATTATGTGCACTTTTCATGCATTATTTGTCCACGTTGGTCTATGATCTATATTTAATTGGCTGGCACACACACACACACACACACACACACACACACACACAAACACACACACAAAACACACACACTTTATCACTTAAGAACCGGGGGCCTGAATTACTGATATTATTATTAAATATTGTTGTCACTAGGGGTGTAACGGATCACCTAACTCACGGATCGGATCGTGTCACGGATTTTGAGTCACGGATCGGATAATTTTTCGGATCAACACAAAACATATATTTTTTTTAATAAAAACAACATTTTCCTTGAATTCTGTAAAAACACCACTTTTAATGTGTGAAACAAAAAAACAACATTCAAGATGTCAAAACTGATATACTGTATATATCACATATATATAACATCTATATATAACAACATATATATATAACAACATATATATATAACATCACTGCTGCAAAGTAACAGAGTACTTTTTTTGTGTGTTTACACAATCACCCAGGCTGCTTAGCGGGTGATATGACGTGATATAATTGGGACAGAGATGAGTGAATGAATGTTGTTGTCAACTCAGTACACATGCAGAGAGTGAGAATAAAGCGCACATGATTGTTTTTCTACCGGTTACATTTGAATGAATGAATGGTCTTTATTGTCATTGCTACAGTACAGGTACCAAACAACGAAATTTAGGAGGGGTGGCTCCCCTGGTGCTAGGAAAAAAAAAAAAAAAAAAAAACGGTTTTGCTATTGATCCGCGGTACACATGCGTTCCGAACCGTGGAGGGCGATCCGAACGGATCACGGATTATCCGTGATCCGTTACACCCCTAGTTGTCACCTACAAGCACATTATTATCACGCTATACATGGGTGGAATCATAATCGTGGAAACATAAGTATTGGAAATCATTTGAGTCTGAGATCAGATGAATCTCTCCATATGGATGAGTAGGGTTAGTTACTTGTAGCCCGCTCAATGAAAAGGGATGAGAAGCTCTGCCAGGCTGCCTTCAGGGCAGGAGAAACGGCGAGAGAGAGAGGATCTATTGTTTCTCTCTCTCTCCCCGTGTTTCTGTTGCCTACTGTGTCATCGACTGTGTTTACATGCACACCATATTCCTGTATTAAGCGGAATACTGCTCAATATTCCGATTGGGCAAGAGTCATGTAAACACGTACACAATTGGATTAAGATTAATATTCATTTTAAGACCCCTGGCATAGGGGATAATCAGATTAAGACCCCTGGCATAGGCCTGTTTGAATCGGAATATTGTGACATGTAAACACCTTAATCGGCATATGACCCTTTTTCAGGAATATTCAGTTACATCTGCGCAGACAGACAGACAGACAGATAGACAAGGCTCCTCATCCTACCCTGAGACAGACAGACAGTTCATATTGCAGATAGCCAAGTCACTTCATTCATATGCGCTCACATTGATCCATAGCTCATAGGGATTCTGTGCAGGAGGTGAAGCTGTTCCTGATGAACGATGGTACTGTACTGTCCTCTGAAGATGATGCAGGTGTCCTAGTGTTGTGTAGTAGTTTCAGCCACGCCCCAGATTCTGAGCCACTGCAGCTACCTGCGTTTCCTTGACACACATTCCCCATAGGTGTTGTGGTGCTGCAGCACATGGACACACACACTGCAGCCCTCTCACGGTTCTCTCTGTCAGCTCTCTTCTCACATGCAGGTAACACTTCGGGGGAACTAGCTAATGCCAATTTAGTTTCCACAAATCCTGTAGCACTGCCTGTGGATCCTTCGGGTCCTCCCAGAGTAACTCTACAGGATCAGATAGGGGCTCAGGAGGTAGAGGCTGTGTCTCAGGAGGTAGAGGCTGTGTCTCAGGAGGTGGAGGCTGTGTCTCAGGAGGTAGAGGCTGTGTCTCAGGAGGTGGAGGCTGTGTCTCAGGAGGTGGAGGCTGTGTCTCAGGAGGTAGAGGCTGTGTCTCAGGAGGTAGAGGCTGTGTCTCAGGAGGTAGAGGCTGTGTCTCAGGAGGTAGAGGCTGTGTCTCAGGAGGTAGAGGCTGTGTCTCAGGAGGTAGAGGCTGTGTCTCAGGAGGTAGAGGCTGTGTCTCAGGAGGTAGAGGCTATGTCTCAGGAGGTGGAGGCTGTGTCTCAGGAGGTAGAGGCTGTGTCTCAGGAGGTAGAGGCTGTGTCTCAGGAGGTAGAGGCTGTGTCTCAGGAGGTAGAGGCTGTGTCTCAGGAGGTAGAGGCTGTGTCTCAGGAGGTAGAGGCTGTGGCGCAGGAGGTAGAGGCTGTGTCTCAGGAGGTAGAGGCTGTGTCTCAGGAGGTAGAGGCTGTGTCTCAGGAGGTAGAGGCTGTGTCTCAGGAGGGGGAGGCTGTGTCTCAGGAGGTAGAGGCTGTGGCGCAGGAGGTAGAGGCTGTGGTGCAGGAGGTAGAGCCGGCGTCTGATGGCAAGGTTGGCAGATCGGCGGTTCGAGCCCCGGCTGGCCACATGTCGAAGTGTCCTCGGGCAAGACACAACCCCAAATTGCTCCCAGTGAGCGGGCCGGCGCCTTGCATGGTAGCTTGCCGCCATTTGTGTGTGAATGTGTGTGTGAATGGGTGAATGAGAGGCCGTTGTAAAGCGCTTTGGAATAAGGCGCGATATAAGTCAGTCCGTTTAGGACCAGCCATAGAGGCTGCAGACAGCTAGCGTCCCTGCTAGCGTCCCTGTTAGCGTCCCTGCCCATAGACACGCAGCTCTGACTGACCTGGATGCCATCTTTAGCTCTGCCCAAACGGAGCAAGGTAACCTCCCTGCCAGCCTCTGTGTAGCAGAACTAAAGGTGGGATAAACATGCTGGAGGTTGGGCTGGTGCGCATGAGTGGCTAAGATGAAGTAGCACCTCCTCTCTGCACCACCAGCAGTTATTCATGTTTAGAATCAGAGGTTGAGGTCTGTTTCTTACAGCATATCCCCAAGAAGGGTTCTATGGTGGTTGGTGTCTTGTTTACAGAGTGGTTCTAAGTCAGTTATGGGGGGGGGGGGGGGGGTTTATAAAAGAAAAAAAATACTGACTGTGCAACCATTTCATATCCATGATGCCATTGCGGTCTCCTGCACAGTTGCTACCCTATATTTAAGATATACAGTATATCTATATTTAAGATTGCTCTAAAATGCCCACTTGAGCAGTTATTACGAGTACAGTATTATGAGGCTAACGTGCCTGTTAGAAAGCTTAATTGAGGTCACTGGACTATGTGCTATTATTGGACACCTTAGTGTGGCGGGACAGTGAGAGCAGTTTGAAAGGGCAGACTTAGACGTGACTGGTGTCTCTCTGAATATAAGCACCATCTACAATAACATATAAAACAATTTAAAGTAGAAGAACATTTGATCACATTTTCAGTGGTTAGCCCGTTTGATACTGCAAATGTTCCCCTGTCATGACATAGGACAAAGATGTTAAACTTAATAATATTTAATATTTGTGGGAGAGTTTGCTGAATCAAACAATCCATCACAGTGTAGTGGTTGTGAGCCAGACTTTTTTTTTGTTTTTTTTGTTTGACCAGATAAAATCAGTTGAGAACAAATAAATAAAAACAAATAGAAACAAAGTCAAGGGGGGGGGGAGGGGCAATCGGCAGGAACAACAGTCAACTATGACCTGCTGAAATGTATTTCTGAAAATGATAAGTGATATCAGTTTGAGTGTGTTCTGTAAGGTGGTCCAATCGATTGCTGCCGCAAAACTGAAGGATGTGTGTTGTGTGTGTCCAGGAGGGGGCGCTCCAGCAGGATTCAGCTCAGCAGCTGCATCATCAGGAGGAGGAGTCCTTCCCAAGAGCCAGCCAGCTCTGCTAGGAGGGGACCGCTACGCCGCGCTAGCAGAGCTGGACAACGTCTTCGGCTCCTCCGGCCCCCCCACCAGCGTATACAACACCTGCAGCACGTCACAAGTGTGAGAGACCCTCGCCTCTCCTCTTTTTTTAACTTTTTGTTCCTTTCTACTTCTTTCTACCTTTTCCTATCACTCCTCCCATAACTTGAAATGAGTTATTTTTCCACATACTAACTAAAGTAATTAGCTAAGTACTCCACTATTTACTTGTTGATTGTCGTGTCTTTTTCCTGAAGCTCACTCATCTTTTTAAAATACCCAGTCTCTCACCTCCTTTGTTCAATGTTTCTTTAGTATCGGTGGTCATCTACTGATCCCTGTGTTGTGTTGTGTGACAGGGGGTAGTTTGGGGCTGTGGTCATACACTAACCCCTGTGTTGTGTTGTGTTGTGTTGTGTGACAGGGAGTTGTTTGGGGCTGGGGTCATTCACTAACCCCTGTGTTGTGTTGTGTTGTGTTGTGTTGTGTGACAGGGGGGTGTTTGGGGCTGTGGTCATACACTAACCTCTGTGTTGTGTTGTGTTGTGTGACAGGGGGGTGTTTGGGGCTGGGGTAATACACTAACCCCTGTGTTGTGTTGTGTTGTGTGACAGGGGGGTGTTTGGGGCTGGGGTAATACACTAACCCCTGTGTTGTGTTGTGTTGTGTGACAGGGGGGTGTTTGGGGCTGGGGTAATACACTAACCCCTGTGTTGTGTTGTGTTGTGTTGTGTTGTGTGACAGGGGGGTGTTTGGGGCTGTGGTCATACACTAACCCCTGTGTTGTGTTGTGTTGTGTGACAGGGGTATGTTCGGGGCAGTGACGGGCGTGTCGTCAGCCCAGCCACAGCAGTGCATACCCAGCATGCCCCAGGGTTTCGGAGGTGAGTGAACTCTGAGATGAAGCTAAAAAGGAAGTCACAAGTATCTTTATTGGGTTACCAATACCAAATAAACAAACTGTTCACCCGATTTAACATTTTTAGAACAATACAAAACAAAAACAAAAAGGACAGTACAGTATAAAAAAGGAGGAACCTAAGAAAAAACAGTAAAAGAGAGGACTCAAAACAAAACAAAGAAATGACTGTGTTGTGCATAGGGCTGAATGAACATTCACACATCAAGAAAGACAATCGTTTATCATTGTGTTATTACCAACCAGTGTCAATTGAATATATAAATACAAATAGTAGCGTACTGTGTGCTTTGTAAAATAAGTAATAAGACTATCTAATCACCCTAAAGAAGGAATGAATTAACAAAAGAGAGAATAGGATCCCACGTTTTTTTTTACTTATTAGAGCAGCCCCTTATATTATACTTCATCTTCTCTAGACATAAAAAGGACATTAAGGTCATGTTCTCACATGAAAGTCTGAATCAGGACCCGGAGCAAGTGGATGAGTTTGCAACATGTTGCATAAATTATTTCTCTGATTTGCGTTCTCACAGCTCTTCATGTAAACAAAGTAACATACGCAATCGAAGCAACAGACGTGGTAGTTGATTGGTCAGAAAAATCGAAAATTGCCCGTTCGTCCCGCTCTTATCCAGATCAACACGCATGCGCTGTTGTTTCCCTATGGACAGCCTCGACGCGTCGTTTCTAACCGGAGCGAAACCACCCTTTTCAAGCGGAGCATCCGTCGGTTGTTTGCTCCGGGAGCGACTTCAAATGCGCGTTCTCTCAGCTCCAAACGACGCAAAAAGGGAAGCGAATTTTCCCCTAAACTCTGTTTCCAAGTGAAGCAAATGTTCTAGTGAGAACACACCCTGAGTCCTTCTACCAAGAATTAGACGATGGAACAAGTTATTTTCGTTATTCTCGTCTTTACTGAAGGGGAAATATTTGATGTCTTCTTCTTCTTCTTCTTCTCTGCAGCTCCGTCAACAAACCCCTTTGTAGCAGCGGCCCCAGCGCCCGCCCCCACTAACCCCTTCCAGAACAACGGCAGAGCCGCGGCCGTGGCTGCAGCAGGTAGGGAGGGGGAGCAGGGTGGGTTTATTTAACACTAGAACAGCCATGAGCGCTCATTTGACCCTGTGAGTCAAAAAAATGTTTTATATCTTCGCACTCAATCAAATTTCAGGACCCTCCTTTCATGACTTTTCCTAGATATGTGCGATCTACCACCCAGTATCCTGACTAAATCACAGGATCAGGATAAGCTAGGATAAAGCTATTTTGCTAGTTTTTTCTGTGTAGGAGGCAGGCTAATTTACAAGACGGCGCCAACTAGTGGTCGTTGTGTGTAATGGTCATGGTTGACCCCTGTGGCAGCTCTTATAGTAGGTAGAAAAGGCATGGCTGGGGCGCTTAGGTGGCGTAGTGGATTAAGCGCTGACCATGTACCGCAGGGCTCCCGGTTCGATTCCTGCCGCGGACATATCCTGCATGTCATCCCTTCTCTCTCTCTCACCCATCCTTCCTGTCATAATCTCTACCAGAGGCGGATTTAGGATTGTAGGAGATCCGGGGCTTAGCCCAGAGGGAGAATATAATGTGCGCGCGGAGCGCGCCGGAAAAATTTGCCTTCAACCTTCAACTTACCACCACCTTAAAGCGGACAAAAGGCTGTATTACAAAATAGACAGTAAACACACACACACACACACACACACACACACACGTCAGTCACCATCATTTATATTTGTATAGAATTACAGAATTGATGGGCTGAGGCTAGTTATGTTACAGTATGTATATCAGGGCAGACTCTGTGCTCACCACTTATATTGTATTTAGAGTCTTGTCCTGTGTTATATGACGATATATTACATGTATTGTTGGCCTGTGTATAGTACTGTGAAATAAAATCCCCCCTGGGACATTAAACAAACTTAGTTAGTTAGCGTTACATCTTAGGATAGATTTGAGTCATGTTCTGTATACATACATACTACCATAAGGGCATACTTAATGTGGTTACTCCATGTTTACTAGCTGTAACATTAACGTTACATCATTCTTTTTCACTTGTTACTCAGTCAACCAGAGTGCAGATATCAAAGACTATCAGCCTGTTATTCACTTTATTTGTATAAGTATTATCCTTTGTTTGATTTCTTACCATGTACCGTAACAGTACCTTGCTATGTTTCATTTTCATTATAACATAACGTTATGTTATGATAGCCAGCTAGCATTAGCAAACCGGAAAAGTAGTGTCAGTGAGTCAGTCACCTTTCTAATAAGATTCACAAACCTGAAACATCATCTATGTCATCACTGCTGGTGATGTCATTATAGTCAGCTGCTGATAGTGCTGCTGCAACAGTTCTTGGCGCTTGTTTTGTTGAAAAAAACTTTAGGATATCCATCCTTACAATTGAAAACTGATTGAGATCACTTCTTCTTCAGGGCAGGGCAGGCTACGCAGTACGCAGGCTAATGTCGCGCAGCTGCTGCCTCTCTGTTGGACTCCGGTACTGCACGTTACTCACGAGAGTTTTTTTTATTATTATTATTATTAATTTTTTTGAAAAGTAAAACATTCGGGGC
>NC_137687.1:17895779-18025779 GCF_963989245.1 Nansenia antarctica | reverse complement strand
AACTGCAAGAGAAATGGAGACTGGGGTCTGAATACATTTCTGTACTTTTTAAGGCAAGGCAACTTTATTTGTATGGCACATTTCATACAACAGGGGCAATTCAAAGTGCTTTACATACATTATTTAAAAATACAGCAACAGGAGCATAGTAAGAAAATAAAAATGACAATGAATAAAAGCAAATATAAGAAGTAAATAGATAAAACATTTAATAAGACAATAGTTAATGGAATAAAGACATTGATAGAAGTGTTTGTGTTTAATTATAACTCTTGCAAAACATGAAGGTTTTTAGGTTAGATTTAACTATTTTAAGGGTTTGGGCCTGTTCGATTTCTTCAGGGAGTTTGTTCCAGGAGCATGCGGCAGTGTGACTGAAAGCTGCTGCGCCGTGTTTTGTTTTCGCTCTTGGAAATGTTTAGCTTAAAAGCAAAGAAGGGACTTCTGCGTTTGTCCCTGAACAACAGACTCACCTGTGGTATGATGTCCAGGCCCAGACCTCTGCTGTCCACCACCACTAACGTGAGGATCGTCTGAAGGACCAAAGCACCGAAGTTGTTCGATCCAAAGATCAGTGCGTATCTCTCCATCGACAGGTCAGCAGCGATTTGGAACCTATGGTAAAGACTAGTGTTGTTCCGATACCGATACTAGTATCGGCATGGCCACCGATACGCACAAAAATGCTGGTATCGGTATCGGCGAGTACAAAACAAAACAAAAATCCGAATTTTTTTTTTTTTTAAGTACTAAAGTTATTTTGTTTGTAAATGTTCACTTGCTGTTGCACTACTACTACGACTGTTTTATATCTTAAATGGATATTGCACTGATTGGCATCTGTGAGAGCCACATTTCAGGTTTTATAAGGGGTTGATTTTCTTGTCACCATACCAGGTAGACAATAAAAAAAAGTTCTATAGTATTCACTCTCTGTTGGTATTTTTTCCTGTTTTACAAAGGTTTTGAGCAGTGCCAGACTAAGTGTTAGCAATAATTTTACATCGAGGTGAGTATGCGGCTCAAAAAACATGTTTTTTTGTTTTGTTTTTTCAAACGCCGTGGTATCGGATCGGTACTCGGTATCGGCAAGTACTGCACGGTCAGGTATCGGTATCGGTATCGGGATCAAAAAATGGTATCGGAACAACACTAGTAAAGACAGAAGCTGGCGAACGGTGACCTTTTTAAGAAGTTGGCATTTGTTTTCCTGGTATGTCTTGGAGAAAAACTCACATGGCTATGGTAATAAGCAGCATGTAGAAGCACTTGAAGACGATGTAACCGGCGTAGCACACCCAGATGCTGCTGGTGAAGGTCATGAGGAAGAGTGCGGCGGCCCCCAGCCCAGAGAAGGACCCCAGAGCCACCTCCCCCCACTGGGCCCAGTCCACCTGCGTGAAGCCTATGCCGTAGGCCGTCACCGCACCTTTAGGGAACACTTACGTTTATCTGAACTGATCAACTCTTTATGATTCTTTATCTCGTGTTATTTTGGATAAATAACAACGTTCTGTAATGTATTTTCATCAGTATATTTTCACAAACTTGTTTTATGGTTTGATAGTTTTTGTTATTGTGTGGTTTTCCCCAGTAAACAAAGAGTCCCAAAAGACGTCCTCCAGGGAAGCCGGAATGTGGGTCCAGATGACGTCTTTCTACGACGTCCAGATGACGTCTTTTTAGGACGTCCAGGTGACATCTTTCTAGGACGTCCAGATTACGTCTTTCTAGGACGTCCAGAAAAGAAAGACGTCATCTGAGCCCACATTCCGGCTTCCCTGAGGACGTCTTTTGGACTCTTTGTTTACTGGGTTTGTTTGAAGTCTAAAGATGTCTACGGGAGCTATACTCACCAAACAGATTGGACACAGCCTCCACCCCTCCGTTGTAGACTGTGAAGTTGTGGGAGGGCTCCACGTGTTCCCACAGCACCTGGACGTAGTTGACTGTCTGGTTGTACCCGCAGGTGGCCAGCGCCCACCACACCGACCAGTACACCAGCTGCTTGGTGGAATAGCACTGGAGGAAGTCTCGCCACAGCTGGAGGAGAGCCCGACAGCAGCCTCCTGCCCTTACTGGCCCCCCAGGACCGCCAATCACGTCCCCTCCTCCTGCCCTTCCTGGCCCCCCAGGACCCTCAATTACGTCCCCTCCTCCTGCCCTTACTGGCCCCCCAGGACCCTCAATCACGTCCCCTCCTCCTGGCAACGCTAGCTGCTCATGCAGGTCCGTTTGAGTGTTTCTCCCGATACTTCCAGTCGTACGCTTCCCCTCTCTATCGTCACCCGGACCGCGGTGGAAGAACATGCTCCTCTGCGGCATAGGCAGGAAGCAGGAAGTCACCAGAGCGATGGAGGTCAACACCAGGGTCAGGACCAGGATGTTGTGGTAGGACATGAGGCTGAAGCTGACCAGCAGCTGTCCCGACACGGAGCCCACGGTGTAGCCCAGCAGCTGCACGCTGCGGCAGTAAGACGTGGCCTTAATAATAATAATAATAATAATAATAATAATAATAATACATTAGACTTATAGCGCTTTTCTAGACACTCAAAGACGCTTTACAAACTGAAAACTAAATCTAAGTGTCTTTGTAGGACAATCTACTCTGTATACTGCAATTACACCTAGATTTCGGGTGGAGAAGCCGCGAACAAGCAACGCCAGCGTCCTCTCTCAACCGGCATTTTTCGGTAATTACCTTGCGGTAGTGTTCCACGTCCACCACGCTGTAGATGTAGGAGAAGTAGGCCACCTCGCTGGCTGTCACCACGCCGTAGAAGAACTGCATGGCCTGCATGGCTGCCACACCCTGGACCCACAGCAACATGGCTGTCGTCACTGTGAGGTTGGTACACTGGAACACCACTACCGGCTTGTAGCGGAGCCAATCGGTGAGCAGAAACACAGGGACCAGCACGGCCAGGTAAGAGTAAGTCCACACAGGGAAGATTTCATTGGTCACCTGGAGTTCAAAGGTCACTTAAGTCAAAAGACTGGAACCCAGAGTGGGTTTCTCATATTTTTAATACATCATAAGCTTGTAAAACCTTGTCTGTCTTTAACCTTTAACCTTTAACCTCACACACTTGATTGAGAGATCAAATGGATAAGGATTGCATAAAGTGGCATATTTAAACACGGTCTGAAACTGCTCTTAAAAAAGAGAGACTGCGCTGAAGTTGTTACTGTACCTGTTCAGTGTCTTTGAGCCCCGGAAAAGTGTTATATAAATACAATGAATTGTTGTTATTATTATTATTACCTGTTCCACTGTCAGGTTCTTGTCTGGCCCCGTCAGGTATGTGAACAGGAAGGGTTCCAGAGGTTTCACAGTACTGAAGAACCCGTAGGTGCAGAGCACACCTGTGGGATAGCCCCATCCTGCCTTCCATCGCTTCACAGTTTCCATCTCCACGTGTCACACAAGGCTACTGGTTTACCTGACCAGGTTTGGTCCTCCATGCACTATCATTAGTCCTGCCTCTACCTAGTCATTGTATGGGAGTCGTCTTAAGTTGTGTTTATGTAATCGGTTAGCTCAGTCAGTCAGTCAGTCAGCGACCTGCTCAAAGTGCACCACTGATGGCCCACATTCCTGCTCAGACTGAGATATGCGGTGAATACAACGTGAGGCAGAGGGAGGCGTACCCATTTAATCTTTAACATGCGGCATGCTATGCTATCAGTCATAAATCAGTCATAAATATCAAATGGATTTCAACAGTAGTTGGACAGAACAATGCCTAAGAAAGCCTGCGTGTGGAAAAAAACGTTATCTTTATAATAATAGGCCTAATAATAATAATAATAATAATAATAACAACTTTTTATTTGTATAGCACGTTTCCTGCAAACGTTGCAGCTCAAAGTGCTCCAATCATTATATAATCATAATTTAATGATTTAGTCATTTAAAGGCAATATTAAAAAGATGGGTTTTTAGTCTTGACTTGAACATATGTGCTGAGGTTGCATCCCTAATGTAAACTGGCAGTGAGACACAATCTGGGTGCATAAAATGAGAATGCAGCCTCACCAAATCTCAGAGTACACATAGAAAACCAGCGTCAGAAGACCTGAGAGCTCTACTGGGCTGATATGCTAGCAAAAGACCTGAGAGCTCTATTGGGCTGATATGTTAGCAAAATATTAAAAAATATTTATCATGAATTAACAGTACAAGTACATGTCCTAAAGCGTACCTTCATGACGTTTTATTTTAGAGTTAATATTGGGAGAGCTCTGTTGAACATTACGCCTCCTCCATTAATTGGCTCCCACAATAACCTCTCCCTAATCGCAGACGTAATTGAGCACAATTTGATTACGGGAAACTTTAACCGTACAAATCCATTGACACCTCTCCATACTCACACCAATCACATTAAGAAAGTAAAGCTATCTCTTAAATAACCCCCAAAGTATATCACCTTAATTAAAGCAATAACTATTCTAACTTGGACCAAAGCCAGCAAGATCCATGGAATTATTTAAACTTTAAATGTTTAATAAGCCAATCTAAACACAGTGTGGTAGAAATAAATTCTCAGGAGACTAGGGAGTCAGATGGATACAGGTTTTTATTTATCATAACAAAAGCAACCCAGATTTGGTTCTAAATTGATACATTGATACATCAGAATTATATACAGTTTCATAGGAGGTATTGGTTGTCATAGGGCCTCAGATGACTGACTGGTTGTTGTCATGGTGATGAGTACATTTCGATGTGAGGACCACACCTCCACCATTTATTGATCCAGTCTGATTTCAACGACGTGGTACAATTTAGTGATGAGATCATCTTTTCCCCAGGTCATGATGAAATGTCCCAAAGGTCATGTCACTCGCTCAATAACAATTTGATACACATTGAATCATTTACATAAGGCTTCATTCATATGAGACACAAGTAAAGTATTATTGTTCATGAGTATGTGGCGGGGTGGTATACTAGCTGGGTTTCCCACACATGTCCTGTCACATTTAAATGAACTCCCACAGAGGCAGTGGTAGAAAAAGTATAAATATAATGTTTATTTTTAAATAACCATAGAATGCAGATAAAATAGCACCACAATATAACACTGGACATTCAACCAGGAAAATAATAAACGCTATCAAACTATCTTGTGATCACACAGATCATAATAACACATAACACACCAAACACTTTAGGCTATTATGGGTAAACTGTTGTCAACAATCAAACCGTGGACGTTTACAGCTACCGAGTAGGGTAGCAAGCAGCGACTTGTACCCTAAGACTGAACTCCGAGGATTGTTATCCACATTGCCACCAGAAGGACTGAGTCCGCGTGTGCAACGCGCCAACCCAACCCATCTTCCTTCGTCGCTACCGCATTTGCTTCACCTCCACCTGGAACCGTGAGTAGGCTAATTGGGATTTACCGTATCAGTGATACCAATTGGGACTTATTTTTCTTTCATATTGTCGTATATTTCTGTAGTATGTATGATCTATGTATGAATATGTAGTATATTTTAAACACACACACACACACACACACACACACACACTGATCATTAACAGATGGCCCCTGGACCAGCTATCAGAGACCTGGGGGTTGGGCAAAGACACACACACACGCTGGCCCCTCCCCTCTGGAACGAAACTGGGACAGAGGGAGAGAGCGTTCTCTTCCAGCCCGAGGTCCATGGGGAACGCATGTAATGTATTAATCTGCCTGTAACTGATTAAATTGTCTTAAACTAACTGTTCTTTGATTCATAACCAATAAGAATACACGACAGTGATGGCGAGCCAGCCAGGAGTCCAAAAAAGGAAATCTACGTTTGAAAACTTAAGCTGAAGCCACAGCTCTAAAGACGGTAAGAATTAAAATAGCGCTATTTTCTGTTTAAACCGCTAGGGGCGCGTGTGCAACAGCTGGGTTTTCAAACAATTTCTTTGAGACTAAAACAACCTTAAAGTAAAGTCTTATTGGAATAGAAACACACTTTTCATAATCTTTAAGCTGGGGTTGGTGAGAGCCGGATTTTGAAGTCCGTTTTTGTAAATATACGATTAGATTGGTATATTGGTGATAAGGGCCGAATTTTGTAATTCGCCTTTTTGTGTAATATTGT
This sequence comes from Nansenia antarctica, assembly GCF_963989245.1. NCBI lineage: Eukaryota > Metazoa > Chordata > Actinopteri > Argentiniformes > Microstomatidae > Nansenia > Nansenia antarctica. The sequence continues at coordinate 18,019,662 of NC_137687.1, read as the reverse complement.
GTAGTCTATTTTTGTAACTAATAGATATTGTTTGCATGGTGTTATGGAATATCGTGTATGTGTGTAAAATTCGGTATTAGAGGAAGACGGACTCTAATAGTGTCTATATGAAAAAGTGTAGACTGCCAGCAACAAACTGATAAAGGAATTTTGAAGTGGACTGGTATATATTATTGATTGTAAGTATATTAGATCAGAAAAGAGTCTGATGTGGGTAAAATTGTAATTTGATAAAGTGTAACTGGATTATGAAGTCTATTTTGTAAGATATGTGAAAGAGCATTATTGTAGCAGTGAAAAACATATGAGCAGAACTGTAGACGCCATTACTCTTTGTCTGTGTGAGAGGACGCCATTGTGTGGGCGGCCATTTGCAGTGTACTGTCGGCGGAGTTTAGACGCCATTTGCATTTAGACGCCATTTGCAGTGTGTCAGAGAGTCCATTCTTAGACGCCATTTTTCTTTGTCCTTGGGGAAGGACACACACAGAGGCCATCTCTGTGTGGGAAACGTGAATACATTGTAGTGATTCAAAGATAGAAAGATAGTGGATTGATCATCGGGGGATTTAAAGTAGTTTAAAGATATTTGTCATAGTTTGTTAAAAGTAAAGATAGATTGTGACTTTAGGTTAGATTCAAAGCATATGAGGCAATTTGTGCGTGAGCCTAGACAAGGCTGCTTTCCCTGAGCAGAATCACAGCAGGGTCACAGACCCCAATAAAACGGCCCTGCCTGCTTGCATAGAATGTTGACGAGAGATCTGTAGAGATCACTCATAGATTGATGTTTTTAAATGATTGTTCTATATTAAATTACTTTAATTAATTTAATTAATTACTAATTGGTTGAATTAATTATTCAGATCATTCATTATCTATTTCACAAAACTTTGATCAATTGTTTTGTGATAATCTAATGATAATCATTCCTTTTTTGATATTTTGATAAATAGCTGAATGACTTCACAGGTTTGCATCAATGAAGTGTCAATGAATAATTCTAACTAATCATTCATTCCTTTCACTTAACGAGTCGATTTCTTTACAGGTTATAATTAATATTTGTAATTTACATCTTTTATTTTAGTTAGGTCATTTCCACAGTGTTTGATTAAGGAATAGCAGAATAGTACATATTTGATAGTTGAGCAGTAAAAGGGTTTTTGTGGATCAGTGAATACTTAGGTGTGACCAGCTTTTGTGATTTAATAATTGTGTTGACCAGAACTGTAATTAGTATTGAATGAGTAATCAAGTGACACATTCATAAACAATTAGGAAACACATTTAAGTATAAAGTACTTACACAGCTATTAGATTTAAGTTAATACTGCACTGACATACACAAGAGGCAAGTCTGTTATTCTGAAGTTGCAGGGTTTTTGTGGGGATGGTCAATACAGTTATATTGGACTAGCATTTGTTTAGCAAACAAGACAAAATAAGGTGGGTTGTAAGAAGCGTACACCTTATCTAATATAGAATATTGTCAGCATATTGAGCAAAGTAGAATGGGGTCGAATTCCACGAAGCTGTTAAAAGATATTAGTGAACATCGTGGAATGTTGGCTACGTTATCCCCTATGGCTGTAGTGGAAAAAATGAATCCTCTTGTTAGGGAAATTAGCAAAATGTCTACGAAATGGAATAGCCGTTGGGCATACATTGAACAGCCGTGGCCGAAAGAGGGCAGCATTAATTTACAATTAATTGCAACATTGGAAATACTTATCAATGGGCACAAAGCACATCAAAGAGGAAAGATTAGATCAGAGAAACGCAAGTTAGAGTTAGCTATTTTAGATCTATTTAAGGTAGAGGGACAGAAAATAGCTCAGATGGAACCGGAAAAGAAAAAAGAATTGGCCAGAACACTGGAACAGAAACTGAACATTTCATCCCCAGACCTGTGTCCTGCCCCCAGTCCCCCTCCATATGCTAAGGCACTGGAGGATCATTCCCAGAAGAAGAAGAAGGAGCCAAGGGGAAAAGGGGACGACAGGAGTGACGAGGAAGATGACAGCGAAGATGGCAGTGAAGACTCAAGTGATGACGACAATGCAGATGGAGGCTACAACGCGCAGGTCAGGAAGATGATAGCCACAGCCGAAAGGAAAGGTGGGAGAAGACGCCCGGAGAAAGAGGGAGATTGTCACCGAATGTCATCAAATACATTAAAGAACTGTCCAGTGCTGATTCGGGGTAACAAGATGGAATATCATCCGTGGCATCATACAGATTTGTCTGAAGTGATCGAGAAACTCCCAGTTCTTCAAGAGGGAGGACATTCGTGGACGCGAGAGGTCGACGTGATACTGACAGGAACGCAGGCCGCGATGGGAGACCTGAAAAGACTCTTAGCTTTTATTGCAGGATTGGATACAATGCAGGAAATATTGATGAAGGCAGGACTTCATAGATATATCAATACATCAGTTTATGATCCAGAGCTCTTCGCAGCAAACAGAGGCAGGCTGTGGAAAGCAATCAGAGAGACCTACCCTACTCACATTCACCCAGACAATATCATTGTGAAGCCACTGGGGGGGGATGAGAATCCCAGGGGTTATATTGCCCGTGTGCACTCTCAATGGAGAAGTGTGACAGGGAAAGACGCTGAAGATAACCCCTTAGAAAAATCCATAATCAGGGAAAAAATACAAGAAGGGCTTCCTACCCCAGTTAAGGATAAGCTAGCAGAAGTGGTGGGGCTACGACACATGAACAAAGCTGTTTATATAGACCACGTAGCTCATCAAGTTGAGTTATATCGAAAGAACATTCAGATACAGAAGGCACGAGACGAAGAATCCCTCAGAATATTGACTCATTTGCAATTGACTGAAAGCGAGAGGAACATAGAGGGAGTGCAGGCTTTAGCCCCACAGCAACAGCCACCTGGAGTGCAGACTGCTACTTACCAGTCCTACTCACAGGGGCCACAAGGGGGGTATCCTGCTACTTACCAGTCCTACCCACAGGGGCCACAAGGGGGGTATCCATACCCACAAGGGCCACCAGGGGTGCAAGCGGTTCCATACCAGATGTACACACAGCCTGGCCAAGGACCACCACCAGGGGGATGGACAGCAGCAGGGAAGGAGATGCTAGAACCATGCCAATGCGACCAGAATGGACATCTAGCCTGTGCCTGCTGCAACAGGCCCCAGGGGGGCGCAGGGGGGAGCCAAGGAGGAGGATATTGGCCCCCTACTACACCTGCTCCAGGAGTGATGAACCCTTACGGAGGCCCAGCAGCTGGCCTATAGGGGTGCCCGGAAGATCCGAGTGGGAGGTGCCAGCTGGTGGTGACACAGAAGCCTGAAGGCGCCACGCACCTCCCTATGTCTAGAGAATATGTGAAGACAATCGGATTTGAGGGAATTAAACAGCTGATTCCTACAACTGAGCTTGTAGACTTAGAGTACAAGGGACAGAGAGCAACTCTGTCAACACTTGTGTCAGAACACACGCCAACAGGGCTGCTAGGGAGAGATGCTCTATGCCAATTGAACTGTACAGTAAAATGCACACCTGACGACTGTCAGGTGACGATGCCATCCGGTGTTCAGATTCCATCGACAGCCAGAGTGATTAAGCATAGAACAGACCTACAAGCTTTGCCTTTAAAGGGAGCTGATATAGAATATTGGGTTGATGGGTCTTGTTACGGGGTAGGAGAAACGTTGTGCGCTGGGTATTCCTTAGTTAAAGCACAGAATTCAAAGTTTATTGTAGAACAGGCTGAGGCAGTTCCTCAGCCTTGCTCGGCTCAGTTGGCTGAATTGATTGCCCTCACAGAAGCATGCAACTTGGGAACCGGACGGAGAGTGACAGTGTACACCGACTCTGCCTATGCACATAATGTTTGTCATTTTAATGGAGCTGTATGGAGGGGGCGGGGTTTTAAGAGAACTGATGGTACGCCTATACAGCATCACGCACAGATCATGAAGCTGTTACAAGCCATGATGAAGCCAAAGGAATTAGCTATAGTGAAGTGTGCCACACACAGGTCTGACTCATCACATGTCACACAAGGTAACAGGGCTGCAGAAGATGCAGCCAAAGCCATTACAGGAGCAGACAAGGCAGGTAAAGGTCTTCTGGTCACACATGAAAAGCAATTACAGGGCATGGTCACACTTGAGGATTTATTGATGTTACAGAGTAGAGTAACTACGTTAGACAAGAGCGTTTGGCTAGCAAGGGGGGCAAGTCAGGATGACACAGGTCTATGGAGGAATCATGAGGGGTTGGTTGTAGCACCCTCAGATTTATTAGGCATGTTAATACAGGAAGCTCATGGATTAGCACATGTGGCTAGGGGGGAGGTAAGACGCAAGATCACCAAGAAATATGGGTTTTGGAGTCCATATTTGATGGAACAGATTGACCATGCTTTAGGTCAATGTGGGGTCTGTTGGAGAAACAACATCAGAGTGGGTACACCAGTGGTGTCTGGGCATATCCCTACCCCAATAGGGCCACGGGTGGTGGACAGGGGGGTGGATGTACAGAGTAGGCAGGATGTTGTGCCAACAGGTGCCGAGGTCCCCAGAGAACCTGAGAAGGAGGAGCTACGAGGAGATGCTGTGGTGTTGCCAGAGCCAGTGGCAATGCCAGTGTTACAGCCAGTGACATTACCGGCAGTGCCTGAAACCGAGGGGACAGCGGAAAGCTGTCCAGATGCCAATGAACCAGAAACCAACGAAGCAGAGAGTGTTGACAGTCTGGAGGTCCAGCCTGGGGGTGTCCAAAGCCTGGACACCTGTGCTACTGGGGATGCTGGCGAGTGCCTGCACCATGCTTCAGATGATGCTGAGGGCGACTCCCCAGACCTTGATCAGCGTGGGAGGGGACCAGGCGGCTGCCTTAACCTCAATGACACTGACGGACGACGACCAGTTAGGAAAAGATTAAAGACTATGAATAGGGTAGTGAAGCAGCAGATCAAAGGGAACGACGGGAATGGACAGCAGATGATAGCAGGGCTGGAAACGGTCTTAGGGGCATGGGAAACTTACTTTGCTAGGATAGGAGCACCTATTATAGCAGACATGATTTTTGACTTTCTTAGAAGGCAGGGCCTCATTGACTGTTTTTGGAAAATCAGTCACTCAGTCCACGTTAATGAACTTTTCAGAAGACTAGTCCTCACCTGAGGTGAAGATCTATGCATTAATGCATTCCCTTTGTCCTGTGCTTACTGTTGGGGAATTATGTGTTATGATAACTGAATGTCATTATTTGTGTATTGTTTGTTTATTTCTATATCGTATGGGATTGATGTCAGTTGAGAAGTGATGTAGTGGTTATGCAAAGATAGGAAAGAGGTTCTGTTCCTAGCGCAACGAAAATGGAAGCTGCTGACTATGAAAGTGTTATCAATCTGAGACAGCGGTAAAGGCTGTTCTCCAACTGGGTACAAGTGCTAGTAACCTCTGACCCTGACGCTTCAAGGACAAAGAAAACATCGGTCGTTGGACGTTTCTGTATTGATTTGTGCATGATGAACTGTGTTTAGTTTAATTGTGATTGTTATTTTCAAAATTCTTTTTATTATTGGTTGTTTTTTATTTTTTGTTTATGATATCTTTGGTTCCTAATACTGGTCCTGGGTTGGTCTGTGTTATTGTGCTTCTTGTGTTGTGTGTTGGTGTAGTTTTTCTGTCTGTTGTTGTTTATTTTTTAATTTTTAATTTTATTTAAAAAAAAAAAAAAAACACCCTCTGGGTGGTCCGAGGGGGGATGTGTCGTATATTTCTGTAGTATGTATGATCTATGTATGAATATGTAGTATATTTTAAACACACACACACACACACACACACACACTGATCAATAACAGATGGCCCCTGGACCAGCTATCAGAGACCTGGGGGTTGGGCAAAGACACACACACACGCTGGCCCCTCCCCTCTGGAACGAAACTGGGACAGAGGGAGAGAGCGTTCTCTTCCAGCCCGAGGTCCATGGGGAACGCATGTAATGTATTAATCTGCCTGTAACTGATTAAATTGTCTTAAACTAACTGTTCTTTGATTCATAACCAATAAGAATACACGACAATATAGTGCACCAACAAATCCAAGCGCTTGGTAAACCTAAAATGATAAACCTAGAACTCTGGACTTGAACTTTCTATATTATTTTTCATTGAGTGTTTAAGTAAGGTTTGTGTTTGTTTCAACCTGATTTGTTATTTTTGTTTTGTACACACAAACACATACACATACACATACCACAAACCCAAACACATACTATAGCACACAATTAATATCACTCCCAGTAGTGTTGATAATTCACTCTTCTGTGATAACAAATCAACTCTGATTGAGTTAAATTCCTATGCTCATTAACACTGCATTGAGTTATTAAACGTTAACACTGGAGGGTCAGTTGACTCAGATAAGTGTTGATTTTACACACTGCTGTGTTGATAATTTACTCTTACAGTGAAAAACCAACTCTGATAGAGTAGAATTTTAACATCAATTAACACTGCATGGTGTCAAAGAAACGTGCCACTATTTGTTAAATAAAATCTGTGTGGTGTTATTTTTACACTTAATTTAAAAGTCTAATTACAAATATTCCATGAAGTGAGTAAAAATGACAACTTAACACAAATGAATGCATTCAACAACTTTATTTTCAGCTCCAAACCATGTGAGCCCAACATATCAAAAGATGGAGAATATACCATCATATACAAATTCACATCAAATGCACTGTGGGGGACATGGCGCATTCTAGCCTGCAGGTAGAGCTAAGCTTTAGTGGAGTGGGGATGATGGGATCAAAAGATGGAGAATATACCATCATATACAAAAACGATCGCTCGTTCCTCTGCCTGCTCTCCGGATTCCTCTGTCTCATTCCCTGCCAAGAGGGACAAACACACACAGGTGAAATAGTCATGTGGCAACGTAGAGCCGAAAGGGCGAAACACCGGGCGCTAAGAAATGTGTTCACACTGGATGTAGCTGTGTGTTTGGTACTTTTTCTGGTTTTAGGAAACATTCAAACACACTGAGAATTTTTACCAACAGGTTGACAATGATGTTCCTTTAAGCAGTGTAGAAGAGGGGGTGACAGATGGTCTAGTTGAGACGTCGACATCTTATCTTTTAAGAAAGTCCAATAAGAGCACCATAGATATGTGCCACTGCTGTCGCACAACTCAAAGCAGGTGGATTAAGTCAGTCTAGTGTAAATAGTTTTGTGTCATCCATGGAAGAAGTATTTTTTGATATTCATAGTCAGGCTAAAGATGCAGCTTTACAGTGCGTATCCTCACAGGACACAGATAGTAAAGAAAAAATAGAACAATCCTTTAAAAAAATTGGAAAACCCATTCACACCTTTAAATTCTGAAGCTTAAAGAAACAGAAAAATGGGGAAGTGTTGTACCTATTGAAAAGGTGCTTGGCACAAGATTTGACAGTAGAAGAAACAGAACTACAAGAACATAATGACCAGGTTATTGTAACTGATAAGTTTGCATATGTTCCCATTTTGGAAACACTTAAGAACATTTTTCAAAATCCAGAACTTGCAGACATGTTCAAGCCCAGGCACATTCACAAGGAAGGTGTGTATGCAGATTTAAGAGATGCCACCTATTTGAAAGAAAGTCCCCTATTTTCTGTAGAAAAAGATGCCTTGCAGATTCAGCTGTTTTATGACGACTTTGAAACGGCAAATCCCTTGGGCTCTAAAAAGGGCTTACCGTACATAAATTAGGTGCTATATATTTTACATTAAGAAATTTCCCCCCAATCTTTAATTCCTCTTTGATTAATATTAAATTGTGTGCTCTTTTCCATGCGCAGGACATCAAGCGTTATGGGTTTAATTCCATACTTGAGCCCCTTGTTCATGATCTTAAAATACTGGAAAGAAAGGGACTTCAAATTCCCATGTTGAAACACGTGATTCATGGTACCTTAGTTCAGGTCACTGGAGATAATCTTGGTTTGCATGGTCTGTTTGGCTTTGTGGAATCATTTGGGGCTTGCTATTGTTGTCGTTTCTGTCTGCTTGAGAAACATTGTTTTCAATCTGTGTTCTGTGAGGACGATCCGAAAGTTGTACTAAGAACTGTTGAGATGCACGCACAGCACTGTCAAACTATTCAAACAGATCCTACACTATCTCATGTATATGGTGTGAAACACAGTTGTCTGTTGAATTCACTTCAGTATTCAATAAAAATTCAATAATTGTTCTGTAGACATAATGCATGATATTCTAGAGGGGGTTGGTCAGTTTGAAGTGAAACGTTCTGCAGTACATTAAGGACAACTTCCTAAATGCTGAACAACTGGCTGGTAGAATACATGCTTTTGACTATGGTTACAATCAACAGCGAAATCGTCCGCCAAGAGTGAAGTTGTTTGATGGAAGTAATGATTTGGGGTCGAATGCCATACAGTCTTGGTGCTTATTACGCAATATGCCTTTGCTATTTGGTGATTTGATACAGACAGATGATAAGTACTGGCATCTTCTACTTTTGCTTCTTCAGATCGTCAACATTATATTTTCACCAATCCTGTCAGAAGGCATGACCATATACCTCAAACATTTAATCATTGACCACCATCGACTCTTCAAGCAGTTATTTCCTTCAATCAATCTCTTACCAAAGCATCACTTCATGCTACATTATCCTCGCAATATAAGGAACATCGGCCCAATTCTGCACATGTGGTGCATGCGTTATGAAGCCAAACATAATTTCTTTAAGAGACAATTAAAAAAACATTACACTGACATTGGCCAAAAAACTTTTCGAAGTCGTCATAAAACAGCTGAATCTTCAAGGCATCTTTTTCTACAGAAAATAGGGGACTTTCTTTCAAATAGGTGGCATCTCTTAATGACTACATTTGATGAGTGCATTTAATCAAAGCTGTATAAAGTTCTTTTGAATGAGTATCTGCATTTGGCTTACACTTACTCTACTGGTTTCAGGATTCCATGTGAATGATTGTAGTCATCCGGATTATGTCCCATCTATTTTTCCACATCGGCAGCAATTGACACAAGGCAGAGTTAAATTACGGCGCTACAAAAATGCCAGGAAGAGAGAGGCTGGTGATGATGGGAAGGTCCTGTCAGCCAAAAGAAAACAAAGGTCACCTTCAGAAGAAGAACCTCTCACTGAGCCTACTGAACAACCTCTCACTGAGCCTACTGAACAACCTCTCACTGAGCCTACTGAACAACCTCTCACTGAGGACGGTACACTGAGCAACAGGCCAGTTTCGCACAGGGAGCAGGTTGCTATTGTAATAGAGGTAGCCAATCTCAGGAGAGAGAGAGATGAGGCCAGAAGAGAACGTGATGCTGCATTGCAGCGATTGTCTGTGAATGCTGTTCGAGGCAACAACAGTGCATGCAGGGCCATGACTGGGCTTGACTGGGCAGTGTTTGACTGTCTACATAGCTACCTTCTTCAGTTTATCAAGTCACCACCTAAGGTTTTTCTATTGTCGACCGAGGACCAGCTTTTCCTCTGTTTGCTCAAGCTACGCCAGAATCCGTCTATTGCTTTGCTGAGCCAAATACTGGACCAACGACAGTCTACCATCCGCCACATATTCCAACGTTGGCTGAATCTTCTGTATGCAAAGATCACCTTCCTCATTCACTGGCCTGACAGGGATTGCATCAGACAAACCATACCACCAACGATAAAGGCCACATTTCCTCGCCTCACATCAATCATTGATTGTTTTGAAATCAGAATTGTACATCCAAAGGGGCTTAAAGCCAGGTAAAGACACCAAATAATATGTAATTCATGATTACTTGGCCAGGTAACTTCTGAATGCTAACCATGCTTTGTTTTTTCCACAGGGCCAAATCTTACTCTAGCTATAAGAAGTGGACTACGGTACAATATTTGATTGCGTGTAGTCCTGCAGGCAGCATCACCTTCTTGTCCAAAGGCTGGGGTGGAAGAGCATCCGATGTTAAGATAGTGAGGGAATCTGGCTTCATTTCACCACTGTACCACCATCCTGGGGACCAGGTAATGTAGAACTCTATATACTGTATACTATACTGTAACAGTTCATCACATACACACATTTTTTTGTACTCATTATGTACAGGTGTAAATTAGTGTTTCACCACAAACATTAAAAGCAATAGACTTACTCTATTCAATCGCATTCCTTGTTTCAGATCTTGGCTGACCGGGGTTTTACGCTTAAAGATGACTTTGGCCTGCTTGGTGCCAGTCTCCTAACCCCAGCCTTCACTCAGGGCAGGAAACAACTTCCAGGCAAAGACGTGGAAGAGTCCAGAAGAAAATCCAAAGTTCGGATTCATATTGGCAAGTATATATATTTATTTATTAATTATTAACAATTTCATTGAAACTCCTGCCAATATTCAACAACACAGCACAACGTATGACTGTAGCCATTTGTATAACAGTGCTATGACAAATACTGAGAACATGGGTAAAGTTATGAGAAGTTTTTCCTAAAAAGATTATCAAAAGACTTATTGGTATTTTACAGAACGTGTGATTGGCGTCCTGAAGTGCAGATTCCAAATCCTGGGTGGGCCGCTTCCTTTTTGCTTCGTGAAGTCCCTGCGGGATGAGATTGAGAACAGGGATGTAGCTACAATTGACAAGATAGTACACGTGTGCGCTGCCTTGGTCAACATGTCAGGTAGCATTGTGTTAAATAAAAACAGACAGGGGGATGTATAGTCAGTTAATAATCAGTCCTGCTCTCTTTTCTGTTTGAGCTCATATGAACAATCTTACAACTTAACATACACCGTAATGTGTCTGGTGCTTAGGTCACATTTACTGTAAATCACATCATAGTCAGTCTTTTGACAACTATTTGCTCCCTCATCTTCCAAAATCTACCTTACTGCACTGCTCTCCACCCTGCACTGACTGTGGACTCCACCATCGTCTCCTGTGAATGTAAATAAATCATTTTTGATTAATTATGTTTCCATGAACGCTATTTATTCCTTCATTATTTCTTTATCAATTAAGCAGGTAAAAGGTCTGAGTTGATTCCAAGTGTGGCATTTGCATTTGGAGGCTGTTGCTGTATACGCACAACATGTAGTCAACAGAGCTCTCAATGCAAGTGAAACAGGCCATCCTTAGGCTGTAAAAACAAAACAAAAATCCATCAGAGAGATAGTGGGAACATTAATACTGGCCAAATTAACTGTTTGGTACATTCTGAGAAAAAAATAATGCACTGGTGAGTGTGATGACATGGACATGCATGGCTTCCAATGGCACTGGGTCACTAGTGTTTATTGATGATGTGAAGACAGAAGCAGACAGATGAATTCTGAAGTGTTTAGGGATATTCTGTCTGCTCAGATTCAGACAAATTCAGCAAAGTTGATTGGATGGTGCTTCACAATACAGATGGACAATGACCCAAAATATAGTGTGTAAGCAACCCAGGACTTTTTTAAGGCAAAGAAGTGGAATATTCTGCAATGGCCAGAGTCAATCACCTGATCTCAACCCAATCAAGCATGCATTTCACTTGCTGAAGACAAAACTAAAGGCAGAAAGACCCACGAACAAACAACAACTGAAGACTGCTGCAGTAAAGGCCTGACAAAGCATCACAAAGGAGGAAACCCAGCATTTGGTGATGTCCATGTGTTCCAGACTTCAGGCAGTCATTGCCTGCAAAGGATTCTCGACAAAGTATTAAAAATGAACATTTTACTTACTGTATGATTGTTAATTTGTCCAATTACTTTTGAGCTCCTGAAAATAGGGGACTGTGTATAAAAATGGTTGCAATTCCTAAATGTTTCATACAATATTTTTGTACAACCCCTTGAATTAAAGCTGAAAGTCTGCCCTTCAATTACATCTTGATTGTTTTATTTCAAATCATTTGTGGTGGCATACAGAGCCCAAATTATGGAAATTGTGTCACTGTCCAAATACTTCCAGACCTAACTGTATATAAATAAAAGAATGTCAATGACCCCAGGTGTGGGACTTTATTAGGTCAAACAGGTTTGAGGGGTCAGGCAAAGGACTTGGTGGAGTCAGGCAAGGGTCAGGCGATCATCGTTGTAATCCATGGAGCAGGGCAGGAACCGTGGTATAAGGTGCTGAGTGCCCACTGATGAGCTAAATAAAACATTCTATTTCTGATGAGTCAACAGCACTAGGGCTCCTTCACAAAACCCTTACTGGAATCTTCATACACTCTGTGAATTAGTCTTTACTTTCTGATGAGTCAACAGCACTAACCCCATCCAGTGCGACATGTAGATAGCATATATTTAGAATATGTAAAATGCAAACACCAGAAATGCAAGAAGGTTTGAGGTATACCAAATGGAATTAATAACAAGTGTTACGACCCTTCTGTCTAGAGTAAAATAAGGGCCTAGGGTAGAGTGCACAATGTACAGGTGTGTTGCAACACAAATGCCCAAAAAAGTGTACAAGGGATCAAATCAATTCAAGTTTTATTTGTATAGCGCATTTCTTACAAGATGCGACTCAATGTGCTTCACGTAATGACAGATGTTCAGTGTCCAGTGTAGTGTAGTGTTCAGTGTTGTGTCCAGTGTCCAGTGTAGTGTAGTGTTCAGTGTTGTGTCCAGTGTAGTGTAGTGTTCAGTGTTGTGTCCAGTGTCCAGTGTAGTGTTCAGTGTTGTGTCCCGTGTCCAGTGTAGTGTTCAGTGTTGTGTCCAGTGTAGTGTAGTGTTCAGTGCTGTGTCCAGTGTCCAGTGTAGTGTTCAGTGTTGTGTCCAGTGTCCAGTGTAGTGTTCAGTGTTGTGTCCAGTGTAGTGTAGTGTTCAGTGTTGTGTCCAGTGTCCAGTGTAGTGTAGTGTTCAGTGTTGTGTCCAGTGTCCAGTGTAGTGTTCAGTGTTGTGTGTAGTGTAGTGTTCAGTGTTGTGTCCAGTGTAGTGTTCAGTGTTGTGTCCAGTGTCCAGTGTAGTGTAGTGTTCAGTGTTGTGTCCAGTGTAGTGTAGTGTTCAGTGTTGTGTCCAGTGTAGTGTTGAGTGTTGTGTCCAGTGTAGTGTAGTGTTGAGTGTCGTGTCCAGTGTCCAGTGTAGTGTAGTGTTCAGTGTTGTGTCCAGTGTAGTGTTCAGTGTTGTGTCCAGTGTCCAGTGTAGTGTAGTGTTCAGTGTTGTGTCCAACCCCCAGTGGTCAGACATGGACAGCTCCGTTGGTGGCCAGTCATCCCTCTGCTCGGGACCACAGCTCGGCGCCTGCAAAAAGTCAGCTCTCAAAAACAAGAAAACAAGCAATAAAAATAGGGGGTTAAGTAATCGGTAGACATCTGAGAATGTATCTATTGTGAACTTTTAAATTACATTAAGTGGTTGAAGACAACGCGGCGTTTTTTAGCCCTGCCAGCTGTACATCATTATCTTTGTTTTGTCACTATTTGCACTAATGGTTATATGCATAACTGCATTTTGTTGTTGGTACTTGTACTCAGCAATGACAATAAAGTTGAATCTAATCTAATATCTCTCTAATATCTCTGATAACGCTAAACCACATAGGATTACCCAATTAGCCAAGCCAGATGAACAAAACTACGTGCGAAACAGCCGCGTAACACATGCAACAACCTAAATAATAAATACACATCTGAAAACTATAACATGTTCATTCATATTTCGAAATTCTCACCTGAGCTGCATTTGCCATTGTATTTGTAATTCTTCTTCTTCTTCTTCTCAATTGCGTGTTCAAATTATTGTTCGTTAAATGTCCTATAAAATGTCAAGTATATCCAGCTGCAGACATCAAATCCATCACCCGGAAACGTGATGGACCATACGTCATCATACCGCGGTTACTTACCGACGCGCTTACGATGACGCGCTCCAACCAAATGGTACATCACATTTCCGGGTGATGGATTTGATGCCTGCAGCTGGATATACTTGTCTATTCCCGCGATACCAGGGAACGAGAAGTCGATCTAAGATGGCGGAGTCAGTAAACACACACCGTGCTGAAGCTTACGAGTGATTATTAAGTGTACAACTGTGACAGAGGGCAAACATTACAGCAGTAATGCAACATCTGTAGTGATGGCAGAACGGTTAGAATAGTTACATCTCTGTATTGCGGAAAACATCTCAACAGTCAACAAGGAGAACGAGAGACTGAGTCTCGGAGGTAAGTAGAAGCCTTTGTCTCAGCTCGCTGCCTCACTGTCTAACATGTTACTACTGACCACTTCTGTCTGCAGAGATAGGCTATTCTGTCACTATACAATGTTGTTATATATAACACTATAGAATGTTGTTATATATAACACTATAGAATGTTGGCGGAACTTGTTATCAGTTTATGTCCGTGTCGCCTGGTCTGGACGAGCACACGGAGGTACTGATGGCGCTTCTCCACTATGGAAGGCCATCAACGCAAATAACGTCTAGAAATCCCGTGTCCACACGTAGCGCCATTTAGGGATGCTCCGATTTATCGGCCACCGATTTCACTCCAAATGACTCGATCGGTGATCGGCAAAAATGGCCGATCGCAAAAACCGATCTTTTTTTTTCTTTTTTTTCTCCTTTTTTTTCTTTTCTGGGGAAGACAGATAACTGAACAGAAAACATAGGAGGACGTAACAGTATGTAAACCATGAAGGCCACGTTTATGATGTCTTTTATACAGCCATATCGACTGACTTGGGCTTCAGGCCCTAACTGGGTGATAGGCCAGACCTTTACTATGCCATAAAAATGGGTCTGCGTTTGCTTGGTGCCTAATGGATCAAAACTTTTGTCTAAAAAGCAAAAAATAGTAGGCTATCCAGTCAGTAGGCCTACAGTTATGTATTTAAAAAAAAAATCGGTATCGGTATCGGTTGATCTTGAGGAAAAAAATCGGTGATCGGTATCGGCCCCAAAAATCCAGATCGGAGCATCCGCCGCCGCCATTGTAGTAGATTTTGGCACACATGCACACATAAACCGTATAGTTTGCCTTTTGCTATAAGGACCCTCCTGACTATGGGGGCTAGGGGAGGGGAGGGTAGGGTTTACGACCCTTTGTTAAAGCCATGTGTTCATCTCAAAATGGCTTCTTGTGTTCTGAGCCCTATCCTCTGACCTATAACCTGAAGTGACATCATGTGGATCATCCTAGTTTTCGCACCTTGGGCTTTTCTACAGTAAAGGTGATGGGATATTATTTGAAACTGTATTTACACATCATTGTTTACAAATAGGGGAGTGGAGCCAGGGGGTGAGGCTCTCTTCACCTCAGCCAGCCCCTCACCACCAGCAGCAGCTGCTCTTGTAACTGTTCCTTTGTTTGATAAATAGTAGAAATATAAATAGTCTGAGAACTCAGAGGTTCTACTCGTGATCTGTTCCAAACAAGTTAACAAGGTAACAACACTATAAAGGAAATAAAGTGAACCTGGTTTGTCTTGATTCGCAAGGCGAACATGTCATCATTGTGTATAGTCCTGTCTGATAACATGTCATCATTGTGTAACGTCCTGTCTGATAACATGTCATCATTGTAATGTTAATTTAATTTTGCCATTTAGCAGACGCTTTTAATCCAAAGCGACTTACAATTACGAATTACAGGGACATTCCCCCTGGAGTAACTGAGGGCTAAGTGCCTTACTCAAGGGCACACTAGTAGTGGTCAGTGTTTCCCCTAGGTTTGCTGCCTTGGGAGGGTGGCATGGATTTCTCCCCCCCCCCCCCGTTGTGAAATGTTAATTTCTCCCCCCCCCCCACAATTAGTGTAACAGATTAGTAACAGAACAAGTTATCTCTGCTGATTGAAACAAACTGTTACAGGACTCAATTTACAACAAGTCAAGCCATTTTTTTACACATTAGTTTTTTTTATTACATATTTATACATATTATTTACATATTTACATTGTTACACTATGTCGGGCAAGTTGTCACATTGGATTATCAACGGATAAGAACACAACTAATTAATTGTGAATATTGATTATAATTTCAAATTCCAAAACCAAATTCAACTTCATTAAATAACTCAAAATTAAAACAATCATGCTTAGAGAATCTGGCAAATCATGCCTTTGAATCAAAAAATTAATGCTGGCATGACCCCTTTTTTTCTTGTCTAAATTGACTGACGTATATAGCGCCCTACTCCAAATATCTTTACAGTCTCTCATTCCTCCTTTACCCACATAGTGTGCAACTTTTGTTGCTGCAGTGAATCTTTCTTGGTTTCTGAAAGAACACTTCTAATGCCTCCTGGTATGGGAAGTCAGAGACCTCTGGCCCATGTATAGATATCCGCATGCAGGCTGCAAGATGTTCCCCCTGCAGCCTGTTGCGGATGTTTGTCTTGACCTGCAAATACATTCATTTTAAATGTGATGGCTTAAAAATATATCTTAAAACAGTAAATGCCATTATGTGAGAGATATTTCTTACCCTGTTCATGGTGGAGAAGTCCCTTTCACAGTTTACACTGCTGGCTGGGACCGTCAGGGCAATGGCAGCCAGCTTGCTAATGGTGGGTATGAGGGTCCCAAATTCTTCATACTTTGAGGACAGCGCTGACAATATGGCCAGCTGAGTCTTGTTCTGAAAAGGTTCACATGATTAACACATGATAATGTCATGTGAAAATGTTTGTCAGACATAAAGTTACCTTGAGTGGACCAGAGACCACTTGTTCCTTGAAAGGTGTCCATTCTTCAAGGACTGTGTCAACATCGACAGTGGGACAAAACTTCTCCACCAGTGTTGTAAGGCGATCAACTTCTCCAGTATCGATTTAATTGAGTCGTCACTTTACAAGCGAGTTCGTTTAATCTCAACGAGACGTCCTTGATATCACTTCTTAAGATGATATGATCCAATCAAATATTAGGCACCACTACTGAACTGTTCATTAAGATAATATTTATTCAAGCACATCAGCAAGCAATATCATTTCCATGGAAAAGTGGTCTCATCTAGTTTCACCTCTGCAGGCCCGTCTCAGCTAGCCGTCAACAAGTTAACTGCAAGAGCTCCACCAGACCAGACTCCCGTTTAGCCTTGGTACATAGTCTTTATACAATTCATCAAACATTTTGGGCTGGGTGATGCCCCCCCCTCTATCTGGTAGTTTTCCAAGTGTCAGCACAAATCCGTTGCAGCTGCAGAAAGTCTTCTCGTTAGCGTTGGCCTTCAATTCCTCTCTTGTGTGTTATCAGCAGTGTCCTGCTAGCGTCTCGTTCCCATGGTGATATCATACTTTGTATGAGCAGAGCATTGTGTCAGTGTCCTTATCAGAATGTTTTGTTATCAGAATGTCTTGTGAAAACACAACTATTGAAGTTACACAGTAATATTAGGATTTGATTTTGTAAGTTAAAGTATAGTATAGAAGAATAGACTTATCATTAATCATTAGTTATGAAAGTATAAAATCAGTACAGAAAAATAGAATATCATAACAGCAGGTATACAATGGTTGTTAGCACATAGGTAAAAAATAAGTAATTTATAGGCAGTTTGAATCATAAAACGTTCTTTTAGTCAGGAGCTTGTCTTCTTCTTGTCGCTCAAAAACAGAACCTCTCTTTTGGCTTTGCGTGACCTTCCTATTGTTCTCAACTGACCGCATTCACATATTATTTAAATGAGCACATAGTACATGATTTATCACTTCTAGTGATTTTAATACAAATTCCCAACAAATCCCCCCTTTGGTCATTAAAACAAAATTATGACCATTACAGAGAATTTGTAGCCAGAAAGGTGAGATGGGTCGTAGACCGCAAATGCCTTTATTTACACCATTCCTTCACAAAACTCCATAATTACAACATATCTTCAACTCCTGTATCATGATCCATCTCCTCACCCTCCAACAGTGACTGCTGCTGCTCAGCAATAAGCATTTGTAAGTGCATCTGTGTTCCAGCATCAACCTTGGTTAGGGCCGTAGTAATCAGTCGCTGTGCCAGGCCTCTAATGCAAGGGACAATGCAGGATCAAACAGGATCAACAATGTGGCAGAGATGAGGAGGGCAGAGAGCATAGACATAGCCAGATTTTTCCATTTACCAAAAACAGATTCGAACCACTCTCCAATAACATTGTTAACTCCAGCGTTTGCATACACCTCTTTTAAACATCCTCATCACCATCTACCAAATGTGCCTCAGCACCAATAACATTCATTAGACCTGCACGGGCCACTATTCTTCCGTCATGCGCTCTCCACAACCAGCTTTGCGTCACCCCCCTTGTTACCCACACTGACCTTTCTTGGGGGGAGGCGGCCCCCTGTATGTCATCTATAGTCTGTACAGAGCATTTAGGTTTGTCTAGCTGGATTGAGACCAGCTGATGTTCTCTGGGGACATATCAATGGACTGCGCTTACATACCGCCTTTATCCAAAAGCGCTTCAATGGCTTCTCATTCACCAACACACACATTCACACACCAATGGTGGCAAGCTGCCATACAAGGCGCCGGCCCTGGGAGCAATTCGGGTTTCAGTGTCTTGCCCAAGGACACTCTGACATGTGGCCTGCCGGGGCTCGAACCGCCGATCTGCCAACCTTGCGATCATTAGATGGCGGCTCTACTACCTCCTGCATCACAGCCACCCCCTCCTGATTTAGCGGCTGCATCTGCAGCATAATTTCCTTTTTCTTCGTCTGTGTCGGCTTTCGAGCGTCCCTTCAGCGGTGCCTCTAATCTAAAAGCAGATATCTATGGGGTGAGCCCCCACCTTTCCAAACATGTCTGCTACAGGTTTACTGAAATTGCCTGGCAGTCACGCATTCTAAGGAAGCAAAACAAATTGCAAGGCATTTAGACAAGAAACTGTAAAGTGATGATTAGGCCCAATGGATCTCCTGAAACCTCCAAAGGGATTATGGTGAGAGAACAAATAATGACTGTGAAATACCTGAACAGACAATTGACTCAAATCTGAGTGGAAATACTTGAACAGACAATGACTGACAAAATGGGAATGGACAAGGATTATTCATTTCCACTAAACGATATAAATGATGATGAGTTTCGAGAAATGGGATCACTGGACTGTGTGGATTATAATCCAGCTGCACCTAAAAACTATGAAGAGTTGAACTTTGAAAACTTTTGACTTTACAGAGCACAAAATGTATGACATTGAGAACAACATCGACCACTTCTACAACAATAATAACATCGAACCACTTCTACAACAATAATAACCGTCTGCAACTGTGACTATTACACAGAGGAACAATTCAAAAGTAATATAATATTGGATGGTATTTTATCAACAATACACTTCAACAGTAGAAGTCTTTATAGAAACTTTAAGAAAACTAAGGACTATTTGAGACAGTTCACCAAGTTCAGCATCATTGCTGTATCGAAGACATGGCTCAGTAAAGAAAAAGAAGCCGATTTGGAACTTGAGGACTATGAACTATTTACCTCCAACAGAACAAACAAGAAAGGAGTAGGAGTTGCCTTGTATGTAAATAATGACTTTGACTGTAAAATAGTAAACAAATAATAATAAGTCAATAACAATTGAAAACATTATGGATTGTGTCACTGTAGAAATAAAATATTGAGAACTCTAAGACCATAATAATACGCTGTGTATTAGGGATGGACGGTTTCCAATTATTGAAACCGAAAAACCGTCAGAGAGTAAAACCGCGGTTTTCCGGTTAACCGAAAATAACAGTAAAAAAAAAAAAAAAAAAAAAAAAAAAAAATTAAATTTAAAAGAGCGCCAATTTCAAATAATTGAGCCCTACTGCTACAATACACTCATGTCGAACACCATTAAAACACCGTAAGCACAGTCGCAACACATTTAGGCTACTTAGTTTCACAAATATAAGTGGAAAGGCAGACTTTTGTAAGCTACACCATACATGAAAACACATGAACACTTAACACACCAGCTCCGCTGATCCAGGGTGCACGCCTGCACGGAAGATCATCTCTTGGAACAGCGTCTTCATTGAATGAACTGCTTTCTCAATATCTTGGTTCTTAGACAAAGTTTCAGCTGCTGCTCAATGTATTTAAATATTTGAATACTGCTCAATAATCACTGAAATATTAGACTTAGAATTATGCAGTGAACATACTTAAAGCTTTTCATAAAAACCACATGCCGCGAGACTGACTCGTCCTGAACTGTCGTAAGTCAATCAACAAAGAATGCCCCATCAAAATAAAAGTGCCCATGGTAGAGCTGTCAAAATAGAGCTTTCAAAATAAATGTACTAATACAGATAGAGATAAATACAGAACTACCTTTGCGTCACTAAGTGACCGCGTATCTTCTGAGACATGCGTTCTGTCATCACTTTCAGTAGCGCCTTCACACACAGTGGCGCTGTGCACAAACACTCTTGATCCGTATAGCTCTTGTTTTATTATATTGTGGTTTAGTAAATACTGCACTTGGAGTTACATTCAATGCATGATTTGTGATATAGAACATAAATAAAGTTTGATTGATTGATTGATATCAATTGATTGATATCAATTTTATAGCGCATTTCTCACAAAAGTGACCCAATGCGCTTTACAGAGAGCAGCGAAAATGATCTTATTAAATGTAAGCGAGTAATTGTAAAAAAACTTTCCTATCTACCAATAACTGAAGGCAACTATCTTTCCCATAGAGTGATTCGTTACCCTTAAATATAATCCCAATTAGATATTAATCCTCAGTTATTCTTCACAACTGACCAAACCTCTCACTCATTGCGCGGCAGATTCAGACTGTATCATTGTTATTTTCACACACGACAAACATGTGACATGTTCCAGTTTTATTCTTATTCTATTTTATTCTTCTAAAAAAAAAAAAAATCCGGTTTCAGACGGTTTTGATAAAAAACCGTTTCTATTTTTATAAACCCCGGTTTTCGGTTTAACCGAAAAACCGTCCATCCCTACTGTGTATATAGAACGCCAGGATCCTGTCTTGACACATTCACAGAAAGACGGTCTTTGTATGTGGGGACTTAAATATAGATTTGTTGAACCCAAATAAACACAAAAAATGTTACAGACTTCATGGACACAATGTACAGTATATGTCTAGTTCCTACAATCTTAAAACCGACTAGAATAACAATTAACAGTGCTCCTTTAATAGATAACATTTTTACCAATGAAATTGGGAGTAAAATAGTAAGTAGAATGCTATTACCGTAAATAAACAGAGCTGCCTATCAAGACCCAACTAACAAATTATTCATAAACCCCTATGATCTCAAATTTAAAGAATTGGTGGATTTCAAAATGGCACAAGTAATTCTACAAAGTAAAAAAAAAATATAAGATGCTTCCAGACTTTATCCAGAGACTGTTCCAAGTTAGACAGACTAATTACGAACTCAGAGGAATATGTGTATTTATGAAAACAAAGATTAAAACAAATGCCAAACAAAGATGTATAACAGTTAAAGGAGCCTACCCATGGAACACCGCCGAAAAGGAAATGAAAATGTGCAGCACACCAAAAGGACTAAAAAAAAAATCACAAAAAATAAGATGATTAACAAGTATAAAAACAGAGGCATAAACACAGCCCTTGTTTGGTATCCTTGAACCCCCCCCCGCCAACATGCGCAAGTAAAGTCCCGTTCACAAATGTTTCCCTGTCTTGACCATGCATTCATGAACATATTGCAGAAGTGCGTAGTTTTAAGGCGTCCCACGTCGCCCCCCTTTCCCGTCCTGTTAAGGCAGTCGTAGGCTTTTTCTAAGTGTAAAGGGTGATGTCCCTCATATATCATGGGGCCTTTAGTTCTATTTATACCGGGGCAGCATGTTCTCCCCCTCGTCCCATCTCTACTGGAGAATTTGAACAATTATCAGGCTTGTAGGGGGAGAAACAGTGTACCGTACTCTCTCTTGGTTGTTTCAAGCAGACTAAACATGTTACCTTATAAATGGTGGATATTGTGTAGTTAACCCAGTTAATTTAATAATTAATTAATAAATTGTATAAATAATTGTGGCTATAACCCAGTTGTACCAAACATTTTAATTTGATTTGCTTCTCCATTTATCTCGAACATTTCAACCACAAAAACACACAAATCTTCAACAACAAAAACAAACCCCCAAAAATAAATAAAAATACAAATAAAATAAGATATAAATTGAAATAAACTATATCTTCCTCGACATGGAAGCAACAGTCGGCAATTGCCCTGTTCGATAAAAGACAGAAAGAAACAAAAGCCACCTGGTCCTGCCCCTTCCCCACAATATCATACCTTTACGCAATAGATTATCTATCAATATCTATAATAATATGGCTATCCACTATAGCTAACCAGGAACCAAATGTCCACAAAAATACCAGTTCACGTCATTCTCAAGCTCCTCCAACCTATATCCCTCCAAACCACTCAATAGTATTACTTGTTTTCATTGTTACATCAAGGCCATTCAAAATGGACACCCCACAAACTGAGATGCACCTGCCCCTGAGCGCTGCACAGACAACAGGCTGTTCTTCATTCAATTTCCCTCCTAGACTACAACCCCCCATCTCTGCTCATGAACAAAACAATTTTTGTAAGTTGCCAGGGACCTTATTTTGTGTTACTTTAAACATGAATCGTGCAGCTCTGAATTTAACCAATTCTCAACATTTCAGAGTTTGACTTTTATTTTATTTTATTAATAATTGGTATGACCTCTATACCCAGCATGAAGTACAATTCTTATAGCTCTTTTTTGCAATGTGCATATCTTTTCTAGGTTGGTTTCTATTTCCCCAAACTTCAACACAATATGACAGATAGGGTACAATGAGTATACAATATAGAGTGTATAGTGATTTCTGATTTAAGATGTATTTAATTTTACCCAGAACTCCCAAACTTTTCGCAATCCTTGTGCATAGATATTTTCACTTTGTTTCCAGCAGAGTTTGTGGTCTATTTAAGACACCCAAAAACGTGATTTCATATATTCTATTGATTTAGACATTTTCAATTTCCAGATGGAGGTCTGTATTTATATTGCAATTTCCAAATAGCATGAATTTGGTTTTATTCAGATTTAATGATAGCTTGTTTGTCTCAACCCAGCATTTTAATTTGTACAATTCCTTCTTTGCCACCTTTAAAAGCTGCTGCAGATCTTCCCCATAACATAACATATTTCTGTCATCTGCCAAGACAACCAATTCGACCCCTGTGGGCACCACAGGTAATATTTAAGCACCTTGATTTGTTCTGGCCTATTTGAACAAATTGCTGTCTATTACTAATATAGCTTTTAAGCCATTCAAGTGCGACCCCTCTGACACCATACCTGTCCATTTTTAAAAGTAGAATCTCATGATGTATTGTGTCGAATGCTTTTTTTTTTTTTTTTTTTTTTTTAAGGTCAATGAATATGCCCAATGCATATTTCTTTCTCTCTGTATAAGTTGTTATTTGCTTCTACTAGCTCCATTAATGCCATGGCAGTAGATCTAGCTGTTCTAAAACCATACTGACTATCCATTAGTAGTTGATGTTTTTCAATGAAATTGGCCAGTCTTTCATCATATAGTTTCTCTAACCCTAACCCTAACTCTAACTGTTATAATAAGGATACCGGTCTGTAATTGGTGAAGAGGTGTTTATCTGTTGAAGTTTTGTTCATACATTTGTTTACCATATCAGTATATCAGTAAAATATTTTTATTTTTTCCTATAGTTCCCATCGATATTGAGTCAGTGATTCTCTCTCCACAGTCCTCCTCAGCAAATCTCTTTCCAGTGCCGTTTATTTCTTTAACTAGTTTTGGCCCCATATCAACAACATATATATACTTATATATACCGTATATATATATATATATATTTATTTTTTTCTTAAATCCATCCACCACCTAATTGATAAGGCTAATTTTCCCGTTATTGTCTGTAAAATGTTCTACTTTGTTTATTTAACATAATTTTTTTATTCTCATCTAATAATTTGTTATACTACTCCTTCTTACATATTCTCATAATACTATCTGTTTTATGCTTTATAAATACCCAACTAGAGTATTCTTTTTCTTGTATTCATTTTTAATGTCCTTGGACATCCACAGATTTTCAGAATATTTATTCTTATTGCTACATTGTTTTAGTGGGCAGTTTTTGTCATATAGAACTTTAAATGTTTCTAGGAATAACCCATACGCTTTGTCCACATCTGATTCTTCATATATACTCTTCTAATTCCATTTTAATAACTCATTTCTAAAAGCAGATATGGATTCCTCAGTTCTACTGTCTTGTATGTAATTTCCTTTAACTCCCTCTTCTTTCTATAATTACATTCATAAAATGAAAAGACAGGCAGGTGATCGCTAATATCATGGATTAATAGTCCACTTGTTGTGTTACTTTCCACATTATTTGAGGCTTAGTGCATGCTGACAGAGTCGCCAGGAATTTGAAAATGTTATACATGTGGTGGGTCTGCTTTGGTACAGTGTGACAGGAGAGGCCATTCTGTACCCGGTTTACCTTCGACTGTGACAGCGTGTGAGGTGGTCAATATACCTCCCACGGTCTTGTCCACCACGTCGCCTGGGTCTAAAATAGGAGTCTGTTTTGCCGTTGTCTGCTCTCTCCGCAGCATTCAGTTCCTGTGAAGAGAAAACTCGATTGAGATTAGTTAGAGACTTGACATATATCCATTTTCATGGAGAGGGGGTTCAAGCCCCCTCCCTCTGTCTCTGTATCATGTCGGCAAGCTTTCTTTTAATAGATTGGTTATCCCTCTCAACCTAACCCTAACCCTGTGACTACTGGGGGTGGTAGACTGAACCAAATCGATGCTTAATCCCCATTGCTGTCTCAATTGCAGCCATATGGACTTTTATTTTATTTTATATGTGACCCATTATCAAAGCGTATTATTGTAGGGAAACTAAACCGTGATATGAATTCCTTTAAGAGGCACTTTATTACAGATGCGGCATCCTCCCGTTTACACGGATATGCTTCAGGCCACCTTGACAATCTATCAATCACTCCCATGTCCGTGAAGTCAATACATATCTCTCATTATTAGTATTCTGCATGGGGTTTCCCCGGTGACTTTCCTGCCGCCGGGAAGTGTTACTGTTAATCCGTCTGGTCCACAAGTTACCTCCGCGTTCAATTTACATAGCAGGTCCCTCCCCATTACGTTTACGGGGCATTGGGGAGCGAACAGGTAGTTGTGTGACAATTTCTGGTGGCCTATTTCTGTTTCTAGGGGGATTGTTTATTTCTGTGTCTATGCCTGTCCGGAGTAGCCTACTGTCGTCATGGCCAGATTTTCCGACAGAGGAGGAACTCTACCCTTGTGGTTTGTCATGGTGGACGCTGCTGCTCCAGTATCTACCATGAACTGTTTTTTCTCTCCTCCCACCAGTATTTCGATCATTGGTTCTTCGTTCGGGTGGAAGTGGTAGGTTCCTCTTTCGCCTCCCGGGCATCCCTATAGGCGTTGACCATAAGGAGCCCCTCCTTGTGGTTGATTCATCATGGGGGCCATTATGGTTGGGGCCGGTTGGCCTGGCATCGGGCCCCCCCCACTGTTGCTGTGTAGGGGGTCGAAACTGCTGGGGCTGCCATTGCTGCTGTTGCGTTGGTCCCCATGACTGCTGTTGGCCCCCTTGGTTAGGGCATTCATACTTCCAGTGTCCTGTTACTCCACATGAGTGGCAGGCACCTCTTTGTCCTCCGCGGCCTCTTCCGCTGCCTTCTCGCCCACGTCCTCTCCCTCCGCCTCTCTGTTGATATTCGGGGAAGGATTGGTACTGAGCCGGGGGCTGTGGTGCTGCAGAGGCCTGCGGCACCTCTCCAAGCTGGACCAATATCTTGCATTCTTTACATTCCTTCTTCCTTGTCGTAGCCACAACTACGGTCACCTGCATTTTCAACAACCTCTCACGCTGCACGTATCATCAATATGATTTTTGCCAACCAATACTAAACAAACTGAACAACTAAACAAAACCACAATTTAATCAAACACCCCAAATATACCACTATTGCAAAGACGACGAGACACAAAATCACCGTGCGTCAGAGACACTCCTAGTGAGCCTTTTTTTCCTTTTTTTTTTTTCTCTGCTGTCTGCGCTTCAATGGTGGGTCACACCCGCAGCACAACACTTCTTTAAACACCTTGAACGAGGCATAACATACAACTATCCCTTTTAATAGTAATAATTACAATAATAATAACAATTCCATCTATGATTCACATACAATATTACGTAACACCTTTGCATGAGTTTAGAATTATAAGGTTATATCTCCGCTTAGGGTAGTTCAGAGATATTGAGCGTCAACGTTTTTTACATTCCATTATGTTCCGTGAGATGGAACCCTTGTATTTTATGAATTACCCACTCAAAATGTCAACATTTTAAAAATAACACCACACATTAATAAACCACTTAATGGATCAGATTATGCAAAAAACTCAATTTTGACTAAAACGATGATAGAACCTTATAATCCTAACGTCACAATTGTTTTAGCGCCCGCTGTGAGAGGAGGCACGCTAATACTAGGACCTCTACCGGACTGCAGTCCTGCCGTAGACGCTACCCTACTCGCAATGACCTCACTTCTCACTTGGTTTGCAAGGTATTTCAACCTTCGGGACACCGTCCTTTCATTAGACCTCGTCGGGTCTAAACTGGGGGCTGGTTACCTCTTAATATCCAGGACTGTCGTGTCTTTCCTTACCTTAGACCTCGGCGGGTCTATCCTGGGGACTGGTTACCCCTCTTTATTTCCAGGACTTAGCTACTGTCCCTTCTTTTAGACCTCGGCGGGTCTTATTACACGTTAATACAAGATGTGCTTAAATATCAGACAGTGGTGTTCAATAATGTATAGAATGTCAATTTAATTAATGATTATCCTTACTTTTGACGGATCTTCAAAGACACAGATCAGAATGGGTTTGACGATTCCAGGACCCAGCACTTCCAGCTAGAATACTATTGTCTACCTAAGCAGATTTCATTAAATGGCTCTGCTCACCTCTTTTGTGTTGGTACCGTGGAAGTGCTTAGTCCGAACCCAGCCTCGCCCACTCCTCCTTGCATCCCGTTGAAGATCACGTCGGGGTCACCAATTTTGTAAGGCGATCAACTTCTCCAGTATCGATTTAATTGAGTCGTCACTTTACAAGCGAGTTCGTTTAATCTCAACGAGACGTCCTTGATATCACTTCTTAAGATGATATGATCCAATCAAATATTAGGCACCACTACTGAACTGTTCATTAAGATAATATTTATTCAAGCACATCAGCAAGCAATATCATTTCCATGGAAAAGTGGTCTCATCTAGTTTCACCTCTGCAGGCCCGTCTCAGCTAGCCGTCAACAAGTTAACTGCAAGAGCTCCACCAGACCAGACTCCCGTTTAGCCTTGGTACATAGTCTTTATACAATTCATCAAACATTTTGGGCTGGGTGATGCCCCCCCCCTCTATCTGGTAGTTTTCCAAGTGTCAGCACAAATCCGTTGCAGCTGCAGAAAGTCTTCTCGTTAGCGTTGGCCTTCAATTCCTCTCTTGTGTGTTATCAGCAGTGTCCTGCTAGCGTCTCGTTCCCATGGTGATATCATACTTTGTATGAGCAGAGCATTGTGTCAGTGTCCTTATCAGAATGTTTTGTTATCAGAATGTCTTGTGAAAACACAACTATTGAAGTTACACAGTAATATTAGGATTTGATTTTGTAAGTTAAAGTATAGTATAGAAGAATAGACTTATCATTAATCATTAGTTATGAAAGTATAAAATCAGTACAGAAAAATAGAATATCATAACAGCAGGTATACAATGGTTGTTAGCACATAGGTAAAAAATAAGTAATTTATAGGCAGTTTGAATCATAAAACGTTCTTTTAGTCAGGAGCTTGTCTTCTTCTTGTCGCTCAAAAACAGAACCTCTCTTTTGGCTTTGCGTGACCTTCCTATTGTTCTCAACTGACCGCATTCACATATTATTTAAATGAGCACATAGTACATGATTTATCACTTCTAGTGATTTTAATACAAATTCCCAACAGTGTCCTCAGGTGTGCATGAGCACTTTGGTTGGTGAGGGTAGCTGCCTGTGGACCCAGTATCCCAAAAGCAGCCAAGACTCCCACCTCACTGAAACGCCTCTCAAGATGGGCAATCAGGCCAATTAGATACGGATCCATCACCTGCTCAAACAAAAAGATATCAGTAAACTATTAATCTAAATAAAACTGCACAGTGACTACATTTAAGTAACATCAATTAAAGCAGCCAAGCTACATAGTCATACTTGTGATCGAAATCTTTGCCAGAACTGCAGTGTGTTCCCAGGCCCTGTGTCATCTGGCTGTCCTCTTCTGCCTCTCTCCTGTTCGGCAGTGATGCTGAATGCACCCAGCCCCAAAGGGTCTTCAAGGCTTTGGTTCAGCTTGTTCAAGTGTGAGCCGACAGGCTGATGATCCCCAGCATCCATTATGCCTTTTATTAAGGCCAGTGTGACAGAGACCTGGGAAATGAACCAAATTGACACCAAAATCGTGGTACCCTATATTTGCAGAAAATGCATGAAGTAGTTAAAATATTGCAGCTGATTTGGGTTATTAGTTACCTGCTCCTTGATTGTCAGGAACATCACATCCTCCTTCTGAAATAACTTAGAGAGGCGTGCCAGGTGAGGGAGAACATCTGCTTGCAGGTGGAGGGCGGCAATGAAGCGATAGGTCGCTAGGAATGAGTACAATCCCTTAGCACCAGGACATTTCCGGGACTCAACCTCATCTGCCAAGGCTGCCAGTACAGCAGGGATTCTTCTCAGGTTTTTTATGGCTTCATGCTGAGAGAGCCATCGTGTGTCCTTCACTTGCTAGTCAATGACAGATAAAACAGTTTATAAAAACAATGTAAGCTGTTTATTAGGATTGGATACATAAACAAAGTTAAAAGAAAGAATGTAATATGCAAGTAAATGGGCATAAATATTCACACACGGTATATCAATTTATTTAAAATGTAACATATTTACCTTCACTTTCAGCTCACACACCCCAAGAACCTCTGCTGCTGACTTCAGGGAAGCAGAGCGGTTTGAACTGTTTCTGAAGTACAGGTGGAGCTGTTCAAGGTGGTCTCTGAATGTAGCCATGTAAGGCACATTTTCGGAAGCGTCTTTGCAGGCTAGAGCTAGCCGATGCGCAGCACAGTGGACACTGAGGAGCCATGGCCATGCGTCCTTCAGCTGTTTTGCGACCCCATTGTTTTTCCCTATTGAATACATTTGTTAATCAAATTTAACAACGAATACATTCTTAATCCACTAATTCCATGTAAAGAAAAAACAAAAACAACAAGTTAACCTACCAGTCATGACTGCAGCGCCGTCAGTTCCTAGTCCAAATATCAGGTGTGTGGGGATGTTCTTAATTTTAATAACCTGTTTCACTGCTGCCACCACTGAATCTGCTTTCCCATCGGTCAGATATATGAGATCCAGGAATTGGCAGAAGAGCTTCCCCTCATTGTCCAAGTATCTAATAACATAATAACATTTTATACATTTCCATCTCCCCCTCATATCAAATCAAATTCAAATCAAATTGTATTTAGTGCATTTCTCATAAAATGTGACCCAATGCACTTCACAAGAGCTAATATATTGAAATGTTATTAGTTGAAATGTTAAACTTTGATAGACTTTACCTCAGATGAATGTCCAGTTGTTTACAGACAGAGACATCTGTACTCTCATCAATTTCCAAGCCAATGGCTTGTGATTGTACGATGTCCCTTAATATTGGCTTTTCAATTACCCCTGCTAGAATTTCCAGCATTTCGTCAACTATTCTATGCGATCTATAGTTGGTAGTTTGGCCAATCTGAAAAATTGTTGGAAGGTTTTACATACAAGTAGGGCAGGCCTATACATGGACAATTAAATACAGTTTATTCATATGAATTCTTAAACACATGTATAAATAAATAAAAACATTGAATTGATTGTCAATTATAATGATCAGATAAGACCAACAACAAACACAGAAAACAAAATGCATTACTTGCATTGCGAAATACATACTTTCAACTTGTCGAAGTAGGTGCAGCCCAAAAGTTCACCCAGTTGCAGCAAGGCTGGATAGTTAGTGTGGTGGGCTATTTCATGCTTAATGAGCCAATATAAGCACTTAAATGCCCCCACCACGGCCTCATGCTCCAGGACAACTGTGGGCTCAAATGAGGTCAGGACTGTGTTGCCTGAAATAAAATGCAGAGGTTGACCACCCAGTCCACAAACAAGAAAGCAAGCAAGCATCATCAGTACAGTATCAAGGAGCCGTAACACTTATGATAAAATTATAAATAAAATATATATTTTTTTACCTGCTGTCAAACTTGACTGGCGCTGACAGGCTAATTTATGATGGTCAGATGAGATGTGGTTGTCAAGTTTGTCCTTTCTGTAGGACTGGCAGGGTGACTCTATAAAAGTCCGGGTCTGGGTTCCTCTCACAACCCCCTGCCTGTGTTGCCTACATATCCGGCAGAACATTCCTAAAACCAAAAATGAAAAATTCCCCATTCATTCTGTTTATGCCAATAATGGTAATAAAACGTTTTCACATTTTTATCTATTTTGCACCTAACCATACCAATATCGGTTTTGTAGAGCCAGGTGTACTTCTGCTCTGACAGCCAAGCTGGATCAAAGCCTGTCTTCCTGTGCTTGTCGACGCGTAGAGCTGTATCCGTGCTGGGTTTGGTAGGACGGTTAACGTTGTTACTCAACTATTCTATTATGTGACTAGAACAAATATGATAATTTATAGACTTTATTGTTGAGCCACAAAGCCATCACTTTTTTTAAATTTATTTTTTTACTGTTTTGACACTATAACAATCTTGACTTCACTATCTGTCCATTTTCTCACCTGGTTCTTCCTGCTCTTGCTCTCTCACTCTCTCTCTCTCTCTCTCTCTCTATGTGTCATCTCCATCCTCCTCTCTCCCTCTTTGCACTGACAATCACACACAAACATATATGACAGGGTCTGGTTAAAAAGTCTGCAAGTCTGGCAACATCATTTTTCTGTTTTTTCACTACCTTTCATTATCTACCTGTCATCTGTCAGTGATGACATGCTGACATGTTTAAATAGCAAAAATGTTTTGCTAATTCAAGATTCATGTTTTTTTTATTGCCATGTGTGTCAAATGTTTATTACAATTACAAGTAATGAAGGGGGGTGCTGAGGGTGCTGCACCAGAACCATAGGTTCTCAAGGCTACTTGTGGTCTTGACTACATGTCCACTTTCTCACCTGGTTCTTGCTGTCTCTTTGGTGTGCTGACTCCATCCTGCTCTCTCTCCTCCTCCTCTCCCTCTCTCTCCTCCTCTCTCTCTCTTTTGCTGTCCACCGAAAGGCAAACATAACAACCAGAATATGTATAATCTAATAAGAGGTATACATTGATCCATATCAATTTATAACATCATTCTAATTGTATATTGGGTTGCTGTGGGCAATGCAGTCAGATAATGCAGGGATTAAAGTTCTCCGTCGCTACGACGGATTTCCGTCAATTTATTCCAAGTTGCGACGGATTTATTCCAAGTTGTGACAGATTTTACCTGGTGTAATATGATTTGTAGAGGCAGACAATCTATTTTTATGTCGGTATTAGGTATATAAATTATATATAATAGCCTACATATAGGCCTTTATTGGCTACAACTATGCGACAGTAACAGAACGGGGTACACTGACGCTGAACCCCTCATAGTGATAAGTAGGTGGACATGGTGCGTGGTGCTGAAATAGCCGACATGCGGTGTGTACCGGTAGTTTGAAAAAAGTAACGCCAGCTCAGTAAATCATTCAAACTTAATGTTTACTTATAGGCTATGTGACTGCACCACACATGTGAACAGTAACAAAGCAAATGCAGTTTAATTTGATGAAAAACATTGACAACAAAATCGGCGCAAAAAAAAGAAGCTGAATCCGCTTGATCATGGAGGGCGAGGGGTGGTGGTGCATAGGCTGCCTATACTCCTGAAACGACAGAGCAAACACGCTACCTTACTAGGGATAATAATTACAATGAGCCATTCATTAAAAATAGAAAAAATAACATTAGGCTATTAAATCTCACTTAATGAGAAAACTGGCATCTCCCATCGGTCACTATTTGTTATCTGGTGATATGGACGTCTTTGAGTGTCTAGAAAAGCGCTATAAGTCTAATGTATTATTATTTTTTATTATTATTATGGACGTCACTTTAATCCGGCAGTTCTCAAGGTTTTTATGCACCAATCGATTCCTCTAGTCCGTCTTTATCGCATTCATTGATGAAAAGGACGACTCGCATGTATAGGTGGAAGGGAACATTCATTGTGAGCACGGAAAATGTGAGTCTCACAACAGCTTTGCTTTGATGAAACCAGGTAGGATGAACGCATAGTTCGCTGTCCATTCCTGTTTAAATGCCCTGTTTTCACCGTCAACTTTCCTCTTAGACCTTTGGAGAGTGACATTATGTTTCTCTTGCTAGCTAGCAGGTTAAATGTTTAGCTAACTTCACCCGACACGCAAACAACCAATCCAATAATAATGTGACCTTGTCTGGGAGGAGGGGGGAATAATTATCACAATAAAAGTATGTTAAATAATTATTAGAATAAGTTAGGCTTGCGCTACATCGTCAGTCCACACATTTATTATTCAAAAATATGGAAAAGGGCGAAACTACGTTTCAACGTTGTTGAGAATCACAACACAAACTCGCTATTCAAGTCCAAAACACTGCAACAAAATGGATTGGACTGCTACCTAGTTAACTATAACACTACTGTACATTGTTTAGCAGGCTCACAAAACAAGCTGTGTTAGTTGACTAGCGATGTGTCATTGATTTTCTACAACGCGGAAATGTATTTACATTTTTCGAAAGAAAAGTCAAAGCATTAGAACGTAGAACGGAAAAACGCATGCGCGCTTTGCGCACGGAAAGCCACCGCACCGGCCCCGATTTGGCCTGAATTTTTTTTCCGGCAGGAGATTTTGTTTTTGCTTTAATCCCTGGATAATGTCATTTTGACTTGACTCTCTCACCTGAAAAACAATCTTATGTCCATCTATGGAAAAACAGACATTTCCAATGAGTGAGGGTTTGTTCCAATGCTTCAATCCACTTGTTTATTGTATTTTATTACCATAAAGCCCAATTCTAGCAGAATAAGACATATTGTATTATTACTACTACTATCTATTATTACTAATCACCTCTGAGCTAGCTAGCTAGCTTGCTAGTTCGTTAACACTATTCACACAATGGAACTATAGCCACTTTCTAGTCACCATGGAACTATAATATGACACTTTCTAGTTAAGTCACAATAATAATGAACAATTTGAACCAATGTTTTCTGTCAGAAATACAGAAATTATATTTGCTACGGTTACTTACTTTCATCTGCTGACTTCCTTCATCTGTCTCTCTCTCACACACACACTCCCGCGCTAAACAATTATTTTCCGGGCGACGCACGAGACTACTTGCGAACCAATGAGGTGCGTGTATGTAGGCTACTGGACCGGAGTGTGTAACATCATCTGTAATTGGGCTAGAATGATTTCAGAAAATAATAATAATAATAATAATGATAATAATAATAATGATTATTCTCTTTTAGGTCGTGCTGAGATGAAATTTAGGGATACTCAAGCACCCCTAAAAAGCGTCTAAAATCGTCCATATCGCCAGATTCGGGTTGGGTGCGTTTAATAAACACGGGAAGTTAGCCTGCTTGTCAGAGGTTTGGGGTCTACGTCCGTCCATTACTAATAGTGATGCTCCGATCTGATCGGCGCCGATCGGTATTGGCCGATATGGCCTTGATCGGTTTTGATCGGAGTTCTCAAAACGGCCGATCAAACATGAACGATCAGTTTACAAAATGGCGTCGCCAGTCTGGAAATATTACACAGTGTCGGAAAGAGACAACAAATATGCCGTTTGTAATGTCTGCTCAAAAGAAATACCTTGCGGAGGAACACACGCAAGGTCTTTCAATACCACGAATATCATACGGCATTTGCTGCGTTCGTCGATTCGCTCAGAGAGCGCCGAAGCGCACACTGGGCTCGACGTCATAAAGGGACCGAGTGCTTTGATTGGACGAGAGGCGTTCCACGAGTGCTGGTCAGAGTTCCAGCGCGACTTCACGAGCGTAGTGTAGGTAGTGTTCACCGACGTCATGTGACCCCGCGAGCAGGAAGTCACTTGGCCCATAGCAACAACAACTATTAGCGCGTGAGTTTTAGGTCTTCCTCTGTGCACCTTGCACAAGTGTAGATAGCGAGCGACTTTTCAGCAGCAGGACATATTTTAGATGATAAGAGGAACAGGCTGAGTGCCAAAAACGCTGAGATGCTTGTATTTCTCAAGGCTAATCTGCCAGTGATGCTGCTTAATCAGAAGTAAGGTTTGAGTCTGAAATCTCCTTAGGTGCAATGTTTTGTTTTTTTGTTTTATTGATTATTGCTGACTTGCTGTCTTATCTCCTCCTAAATATGACTTGAAACTGACTGACTTGAAACAGTATTTTATATTTGGCTATAGCCTGTTTATGTTGCAGTTTAGTTTGGTTCCTCAGGAAAGCTACAGTTACAGTAAGCTCCAAGTTCTCTAAGAGCCCCTAGTTCCTCTCATTCGAGTGGAATGTTGCACATTTGATGTGACAGTGTAGATTTTATTTATTATGATTTTTATTTTCACATTTTATTTGTTTTTCCTGAAGTAAGCTACAGGTGGTTGTGAATTCAATAAAACAGATGGTCGTCAATTCATGATACTTTCTCATCTCCTAATTTCATTTAAATACTTAATATACAATGTCAATGGTGTTAAGAATAATTTAAAACATAAATAATGCTACACAATAAATAGAATGCTTCAATTGCCATTTTCGACGCTGTGATCGGTGATCGGTGATATCGGATCGGCAGATCACTGATTCCAGTGATCGGTGATCGGTGATCGGCACCAAAAACCCTGATCGGAGCATCTCTAATTACTAAAACTATGATTGTTGGCCTTTATTTGCACTTCCAGCAGAGACGAATGGCTTGTTTGAGATTAGCACGTCAGAGCGTGTGTGTGGAGGGAGCTGAGCCCCGCCCTTCGTGAAACGAGGAGACAAGCGGACAAGCGTGGCAGCAAAACGCACAGAGGAGAAACATATTAAATGAGGGTGCACATAAATTAGGCAAATGACACAGAATAAACATATTTCGACCACATAAGAAACATATTTCGACCACATAAGAAACATATTTCGGCCATATACAACTGGGAGAAAAATATAATTATAAAAAATAAAAAAAACATGAACCAAATTGACATTGAAATTTTTTCTTGGGGGGCGGGAGGTCCCGTTGGGGGGGCGGCCCGCCCTCCCAAGGCAATGGTAGGGGAAACACTGGTGGTGTGGTTTCAGGCGGGATTTGAACTCACAACCTTCCGATCACAAGTCCAACTCACTATCCACTAGACCAGGGGTCGGCAATTAGGTTTGGCCTCGGGCCCAAAAAAAATGTAGCCACTAGATGGCGGGCCCGAACATAATCAAAGGATAATTTTAGTAATTGATTGTTAAAAAATGTGACATGTTCTAATGCTTTGACTTTTCTTTCGAGAAATGTACACATCGCTAGTCAACTAACACAGCTTGTTTTGTGAGCCTGCTAACAATGTAAAGTAGTGTTATAATTAA
The DNA here is from genome assembly GCF_963989245.1 of Nansenia antarctica. Lineage (NCBI taxonomy): Eukaryota > Metazoa > Chordata > Actinopteri > Argentiniformes > Microstomatidae > Nansenia > Nansenia antarctica. The sequence goes on along the minus strand of NC_137687.1, from coordinate 17,983,863 downwards.
CTAGGTCGCAGTCCAATCCATTTCGTTGCAGTATTTAGGCTTGACTAGTGAGTTTGTGTTGTGATTCTCAACAACGTTGAAACGTAGTTTCACCCTTTTCCATAGTTTTGAATAATAAATGTGTGGACTGACGATGTATCGCAGCCTAACTTATTCTAATAATTATTTAACATACTTTTATTCTGAATGATTCCCCCCTCCTCCAGACAAGGTCACATTATTTATTATTGGATTGGTTGTTTGCGTGTCGGGTGAAGTTAGCTAAACATTTAACCTGCTAACTAGCAAGAGAAACATAATGTCACTCTCCAAAGGTCTAAAGAGGAAAGTTGACAGAAAACAGGGCATTTAAAGAGGAATGGACAGCGAACTATACGTTCATCCTACCTGGTTTCATCAATGCAAAGCCGTTGTGTGAGACTCACATCTTCCGTGCTCACAATGAATGTTCCCTTTCTGTACATGCGAGTCGTCCTTTTCATCAATGAATGTGATAAAGACGCACGAGAGGAATCGATAGATGCATAAAAATAAAAATAAACTGCCTGCGGATTAAAGTGACGTCAATATCACCAGATATCAAGCAAATAGTGACCGATGGGAGATGCCACTTTTCACATTAAGTGAGTACCAAGCCTGTCGTTATTGTATTTAATAACCTAATTGTATTTTGTATATTTTGAATGAATGGCTTATGGCTCATTGTACTTATTATCCCTAATAGCGCGTTTGCTCTGTCGTTTCAGGAGCATAGGCCTACCACCACTTTTGCGCCGATTTTGTTGTCAATGTTTTTCAGAAAATTAAACAGAATTTGCTTTGTTACTGTTCATATGTGTGTTGTAGTCACATACGTAAACATTACGTTTGAATGATTTAATGAGCTGATGTTATTTTTTTCAAACCACACCGCATGTCGGCTATTTCAGCACCACGCCTTGTCCACCTACTTATGATTCACTCTGAGGGGTTCAGCGTCAGTGCGCTTCGGTGCACCCCGCTGCCTGATTGTCTGTCCCTGTGTCATTCACTCTCAACATGAATAAAAGTACAATAAGCATTATTCAGGTGGTGGTAGATTCTCTATTCGGACATTATAGGCGCGGTGTGGGACTGTCGGTCCGATATTGTAAAAAAAAAAAAAAAAAAGGATTCTCAAAATAATCTGCTGGGCCAAATATTATTGGTGACGGGCCAGCAATGGCCCACGGGCCGCCTATTGCCGACCCCTGCACTAGACCACCACTACCCCTTTGTGTAACGTCCTGTCTGATAACATGTCATCATTGTGTAACGTCCTGTCTGATAACATGTCATCATTGTGTAACGTCCTGTCTGATAACATGTCATCAAATTGCTCCAGACTGCTTGTTATCCCCGATGACATTGGCTGACTGCCAGTTTAGGACAGAATGCTTCAAAGCATAACAATCATATTATTATGACGTCATATTGTTTGTTATATTGAAATATATGGGTTAGGGTTAGAGAGGTTCAAAAGTCACTTAATAATCCCATCACTGGGAAATTTGTATTGGGCTTACACCCCACAGCAGCCAACAAAGAGCAACAGACAATACAGAATGTTAACACACAAACAGAAGACAGCCCTGATTAAAACAAGAGTGGAAATAAAACGATAAGCAAGATATGTTCACATTCATCTGGTGCAGTTTAAAAGTTTAACAGAAACGGGAATAAAATATTTTTTAAATCTATTTAATCTAGAGCGGGGGACTCTGAACCTCCTCCCAGAGGGCAGCAGTTCATACTCTGCATGTAGGACATGGGAGGGATTCATGAGAATTCTATTAGCCTGTCTGAGAGTAGCCGGTTCAAAAATAGACTGCAGGGATGAGTGGTCTTTCACCCCTATGATCTTCCATGCAGTCTGTATCAGTCGGACCAGTTTGGACCTTAGTTGTACAGATAGGTTACCAAACCAAGATGTAATGCCGTATCTGATGAGACTCTCTAAGACAGACTGGTAGAAGAGTAGCATACATTTTTGGTCAACACCATGAACTCTAAGGCGGCGTAGGAAGTGTAGTCGTTGTTGTAATCTGCTACAAAGGCTGTCTACATGAGTGCTCCAGGTGAGTGAGTTGTCAATGAAAACCCCAAGATACTTGTAAGAGGCGACCTGAGAGATGGATTGTTTGTGGATGAGGGTGTTTGACAGTCTGCACTTTAAGGCCATATTCATTCTATGACTATAACTTGAATATGTTTTGGTAAACAACTAAAATAACAACAGTTCTGTCAAAGAGTCCAAATGGACCTAACTGTAGCTTGGCTACTGTTTTCCAATTCTGGAAAAAGAAATGTTCAATGTTTTGATTACATTTCGTCACTCTGTTTTAATATTGTGATCATCTGTGTTGGTAGGATTCCCTGCACTGTGAACTGTCCATCTGGGCAGAGAGATGGAGGCTTCTGCTTACTCAGTGTCAGAGAGCCAGAGGACACACCTTGGGTCCCCTGATGCAGAGACAGAAGGACAGAACCACCGGAAGGACAATCTTATTAGGCTCCAGCCACCACCACCACCACCTCCCACCCACAGGGACCATCACTCTCCCAACATTAAAGAAGAGTACGACACACCGTGGGACAGGTTTCTACGGGACTTTATCAAAAACCAAAAGGCCAAAGATGAGATGCTCAGTAGAGATACGTCAGGGTGTCACCTCTCTGAAGCAGCGAATGACATGGATATTGACAGTAATGACATGGTTAGTGACAGTAACGGCAGTTCAGAGGTCAAGACTGGAGGTCAGGAGGTCAAGATCGAAGAGTGCTATGGTAGGAATTCCTCTCAGCAAAGGCCAACCACAGGCCGCGCTAGAGCTGACCAATCACATCCTGAGTCAGGTGGTCACAAGAGCAGCTCAGTGATTGGATTACAGGAGCAGCAGAGAAGGACAGCGGCAGGGCAAACCTCTGAGCAAAGGAAACATAGTTGTGGTCATGAGGACATGCGCCAGTGCTACGTCCAGTGTGGGAAGAAACTAAACACGGCGGATATTGTGAAAATACAGCAGCGAATTAGAAGACCAGACCAACACCGTTGTGCTACAACTGATCAGTAAGTCACACATGCTGCTAACGCTAACACATGCTGCTAACGCTAACACATGCTGCTAACCCCTAACACATGCTGCTAACGCTAACACATGCTGCTAACGCTAACACATGCTGCTAACCCCTAACACATGCTGCTAACCCCTAACACATGCTGCTAACCCCTAACACATGCTGCTAACCCCTAACACATGCTGCTAACCCCTAACACATGCTGCTAACGCTAACACATGCTGCTAACGCGTGCTGCTAACCCTAACAAATGCTGCTAACCCTAACAAATGCTGCTAACCCTAACACATGCTGCTAACGCTAACACATGCTGCTAACGCTAACACATGCTGCTAACGCTAACACATGCTGCTAACGCTAACACATGCTGCTAACCCTAACACATGCTGCTAACCCTAACACATGCTGCTAACGCTAACACATGCTGCTAACCCATGCTGCTAACCCTAACACATGCTGCTAACCATAACAAATGCTGCTAACCCTAACACATGCTGCTAACCCTAACACATGCTGCTAACCCTAACACATGCTGCTAACCCTAACACATGCTGCTAACGCTAACACGTGCTGCTAACCCTAACACATGCTGCCAACGCTAACACGTGCTGCTAACCCTAACACATGCTGCTATTGCTAACACATGCTGTGGATCCTGTCCACAAGTATCCTGTTCAACAATTCACCATAGGGTGCCAGGTGTACTGTATGCAAATGGTGGTCATTGAATTGATATGATGAGTCATACTGCAGGTGCATGACTATAATCATACTGCAGGTGCATAAGTCCATTTGTAATTGTATTAGCTCAGTATTTACACATTTCAACAGCAGCTTAACAGTTATTAAAGGGCAGTTGGTAATTAAAGGGCAGTTGGTAATTAAAGGGCAGTTGGTAATTAAACAGTTGGTAATTAAACAGTTGGTAGGTAAAGGGCAGAACTATAAGCACGTCTAACAGATGAATGTCATGTATGATAAGGCAGCAAGCTGGCTTGGAAGGGAGCTGCCAGTCAAGCGTGCAAAGGCCACGCCCACACAGCCTCAGAACTGTCTGACCAGGAAGTAGAGCCTAACTAGAAGATTATTTTCATAGTTTATTATGTGTTAACATTTTTCCTGGACACAAAATACAATTGGAACCATTTAATGTTTACTTTCCAGACCCTTTAATTACAGCAATTGCCATCAGTAATATTATTATTGCATTTGCAGGACGTGTCCTGTCAGTCTAGATGGGAGTTCAGTGAACTGTTTGTCTGTCGTGTCTAATCGACCTGCGTTGTTTCTGCCTCCAGTGTTTCTAGCCGCAGGTCCTCTTCAGCTCATGTAACCATGGTAACCATGTATGAACCAGAATGCACCGAGTCCCCTGGATCTGGCCGTGGTTCTTCAGCCCTGAAAAGCCCACAGTGGGGTCCAGAGATGGTGGCAGTGAAGCTGGAGGAAGAGGATGTAGAGGAGAATGGTGTGATGGTGAAAGAAGAGGATGGAGGAGACCAAAGGAGGGAGGAGGGAGTGATGGTGAATCAAGAGGACAGAGGAAGAGTGGAGATGAAAGACAGTGAGATGGATGGTGAGTCTTTGTCATTGGTGAGTGTCATTGCACTGTTGTAAAACCAATGCTGCCAGTGCAGTGTGAGTCAGTCAGTACCTGCATCGTCTGACAGTCCTGCTCTCTCCCGCTGTGTGGGGTTGATATATCAGGGCTAGTTCCCCAATCTAACCCAGTCCTGGACTACAGGACAGCCACATGTAAACACTGTTATCCAAAGTGACTTACTATATTTGTCTAAAGTAAGTGAATCAGTTTTAAAAATTGGGGAATAAAACATAATAAAAACAGACAAGAGTGAAATATGATAATAATAGCAACTGCACTCTACTGCTCTCTACTGCACTCTACTGCACTCTACTGCACTCTACTGCACTCTACTGCCCTCTACTGCCCTCTACTGCTCTCTACTGCTCTCTACTGCTCTCTACTGCCCTCTACTGCCCTCTACTGCTCTCTACTGCACTCTATTGCCCTCTACTGCCCTCTACTGCCCTCTACTGCTCTCTACTGCCCTCTACTGCTCTCTCCTCTCCTCTCCTGCTCTCTACTGCTCTCTACTGCTCTCTACTGCTCTCTACTAGGGCTGCCACAAACGATTATTTTCATAGTCGACTAGTCACCGATTATTTTAACGATTAGTCGACTAATCGGATCATAAATTACAGCTTATCGCACACTTACTCAATCGCTCTTATTTAGCTATCATCTTCTAAATCAGCTTCTAAATTTAGCTTGAAGTTGTTAGTTGTTGTTGTAGGCATGTGCTAACTAAAAATAAAGACAATTAAAATGATTGTTCACTCAAAAATAGATATTTTAATGAACTTTATTCATTAAACATTAAAGTTATTATAACTTTATTTCTGGCATCACTTGCATGTAATGTAATGTAAAGAGTAGTAGAGGGTGCAAACTGCTGAGTAAAATGAGGTAGGCTAGGCACTAGGCAACCAAAAGAATACAAAAACAAAAATAAATACTTGTACAGAGTACAAAAGTTTTGCTTTGCTTCACTCATCTCATAGTAGAACGCGCCTTCTTAGCACTGTAACGTTAAGACAACATTTTTAGCTATTTGATAAGTATCGCTTTGATGACAACGTAAAATAATGTAAGAAGGCTTTTAACGTAACGATATCGTTAGCCAATAACAAGCTAACTAGCTTACCGAGACGAGCCATCGTCTTCCTCGTCATCTGCCACAACGTGCTTCCTTTTTAGATGCTCGCGCATCATAGACGTGCTGCCATGATAAGCGAGTTCAGCTTTGCAAATTTTACATTTTACATTCTTTTTTTCAACGTTGTGGTTGAAATGCTCCCACACTTTAGAGGTACGAGGACAGGAAGACATTTCTCTGTTAGTTTTCTCTGTTAGTTTTTCCGGGGAAGTCACGTGTGCCCCGGATGACCGACACTGCGCATGTACATCAAAGACACTGGGAGACGCTAGCCAGTAGCAGCTTCAGGGAAGAAAAACGAATGCTTATCGAATGAAATGAATGGTCTTTATTGTCATTGATATAGTACAGGTACCAAACAACGAAATTTGGGAGGGGGGGCTCCCCTGGTGCTAGGCAAAAACAAAAAAAAACAAAACGCTTATTTCAGCTCCAAAAAAACATGCGACTACGGCGATTACCAAATATGTCGGCGACGATTTTGGTTGGCCCAGGATAGCCGGTCCTTCGGGGCCGGTGAGTAGAGCCGTTCGTGACGGGGTTGGGGTGCGGCCGGATGAGTGTCGCCCCTCTCCTGATGCGCACCGCATGTTTGTGGAGGACCTGGTGCTAAATCACTCCTAGACGACCTGATTCTGGGTCAGGGTTTCGTACGTAGCAGAGCAGCTCACTCGCTGCGATCTATTGAAAGTCAGCCCTCGATCCAAGCTTTAGTTTTTTAATCGTGGCAGCCTTACTCTCTACTGCCCTCTACTGTCCTCTACTGCACTCTACTGCTCTCTACTGCTCTCTACTGCTCTCTACTGCCCTCTACTGCCCTCTACTGTCCTCTACTGCACTCTACTGCTCTCTCCTCTCCTCTACTGCTCTCTACTGCTCTCTACTGCTCTCTACTGCCCTCTACTGCCCTCTACTGCTCTCTACTGCTCTCTACTGCTCTCTACTGCTCTCTACTGCTCTCTACTGCCCTCTACTGCTCTCTACTGCTCTCTACTGACCCCTGCTGTTCTCTACTGCTCTCTACTGCCCTCTACTGCACTCTACTGCCCCCTACTGCCCTCTACTGCTCTCTACTGCCCTCTACTGCTCTCTACTGCACTCTACTGCACTCTACTGTCACACAATTATTCAGAGCTTTGAACGAGATTATTAACACCCGAACAGCCATGGGTGAGGTCATTAACACTAGAACAGCCATGGGCGGGGTCATTAACACTAGAACAGCCACGGGTGGGGTCATTAACACCAGAACAGCCATGGGTTGGGTGATTAACACTAGAACAGCCATGGGTGGGGTCATTAACACTAGAACAGCCATGGTCAGGGGTCATTAACTCTAGAACAGCCATGGGTGGGGTCATTAACACTAGAACGGTCATTTGACCTAGTGAGTAAAAATAAATTCTACCTTTGAAGTCGATCAAATTTCAGGACCCTCCTTTCATGACTTTTCCGAGATAAGTGCGTTCTACCACCCAGTAGGGCTGCAACAACGAATCGATTAAATCGATAATAATCGATAACGAAATTCGTTGGCGACGAATGCCATTATCGATTCGTCGTCGTCGTTTTTTTTTTGTTGTTGTTTTTTTCCCGGGTTTTGTTTCCATAACAAACCTACTTCCTGTTGACGCACGCCACGCTGTCTTGCGGCCGGTGTAGGCATCGCGAATCATAGCGAATCATAGCGCTACCTATGGCCGGAAAGGGCAGAACCTATGACCGGAACCGGAAAAGTGGGAAAATCCGGTACCTACACCGGCGCGGCGGCTACATTTAAATCATGCTACTCAAAAGCCTTGAGAGTGAAGCTGTCTGCTGTCTGCTGTCAGGACATGCTAGTGAGTTAGCTAGCAGGGTTAGCTCGCTGCTGCCGCTAGCTGACTGTCACTACGCTGCTCGTCCAGCTGTAGTCTGCGTAGCTGTGCTGAGAACCAGAGCACTAACTATGTTTCTATAGAGGAGGGTTACACTAACTATGTTTCTATAGAGGAGGGTTACACTAACTATGTTTCTATAGAGGAGGGTTACAGCTAACTTCCTATTGTTTTATTATATAAGTCCTGCTGGGCTCAGCCCTTCCATGGTCTCCTGCTCTCCATGCAAATGCGTTAGTGTGAGTTCTGGCGAAGCGTCAGCTAAATGACTGTAATGTAATGCGATAGCCAGTGAGTGTTTGCTCGCATTCATGAATTCAATATTGCATGACAAGTGTATTTAGCTAGCTGGCTAACGTCAGTGGTAGAGCAGAGGTGATAAGCTAAAGGCTAGCTAGTGGTAGCCTACCAAGCTACCCGTGAGTTAGAGTGAGGCACTGACTGTCGCCTAGCCTATTGTATGGAGTGAGAGGACACATTGCATTGTTTTGGAGCATATCTGTTATATAAAAACAGTAGTGTCTTGTCTGTAGCCTATATTGCACTTTGGGTTACTGACCTTTACATTAAGCAAAGTTATTACCTAAAACAATGCATGTATTGAGCTAGAGTTCAACTACTTTATTGAAACAATCTACCGCCATAGTCCATGGCCTATTGTCAAACCTATTTGATGTAGCAAAGCCTTTTTTATTTATATTATTTTTTATTTTTTATTAATACTTATTCATTTTGCACATGTATATGTATAGGCCTGGCTGATTTAGAAAACATAAAATAAAACTAGCAAAATAATAAATCGGCCCGATTAATTGATTAACGAAAAAATAATCGGCAGATTAATCGATTATCAAAATAATCGTTAGTTGCAGCCCTACCACCCAGTATCCTTAAATTTTTTAAATCTACCTAGTATAAAGCTATTTCTATAACAGGTTTTTACCCCAGTTACATACACAGTAGTGATAGGATATTATATGTCTATGTACAGACAGTTATGAATAATAAACTGTACAGTAGGTCTCGCGATAGCTATCGCAGCAAAGTACTTGCAGTAGCCTACATTTGATTATGTCTGTAATCCTCAACGGATTTTCACGGAACATGGAACAAATACAAATGTATTTATGATACAGTATATAATGTGTATAAAGTGTATTTATGATACAGTATATAATGTATATACGTTTTCAAATATTTGCATTATATATATATATTTTTTTTTAAATTATAATCAACCTCTTCTGCATCATCCGTGCAGCCACTCCCCGTGATAATCGGACCGTAATCCTGTATGGTGGTACGATGCTTGTAGGAGGTGCAGAGGTTTATCTCTCTGAGAGACATACTTAGATAGAGAACACTTTAATTCATATATTTGTATTTATTGCCTATTATCTTGTTAAATGTTGATATTTAATTTCTATATATTTTTTTTTCTTAATATCCTAATGCTGTATGTAAAGCACTTTGAATTGCCCTTGTTGTATCAAATGTGCTATACAAATAAACTTGCCTATGTAATCCTGTATATGTTCCTATTCTTACAGACCAGCAGAGCTCCAACCCAGGTTCAGACAGCGAGCCCAGCTCCACCACACCAGGAAACCATCAACAACACAGGAGCTCGAGGCGGAAGAATCACCTTAAAACACACCCACAGACTTACACCGGAGAGAAGACCTACCGCTGCCCACTGTGTGGGAAGAGTTTTAGTGGAGGAGGAGCCCTGAAGAAGCATCAGAGAATACACACCGGAGAGAAACCATACCACTGCTCCCAGTGTGGGAAAAGTTTTAGTGAAGCAGGAGACCTGAAGAAGCATCAGAGAATACACACCGGAGAGAAACCATACCACTGCTCCCAATGTGGGAAGTGTTGTAGTGAAGCAGGAGCCCTGAAGAAGCATCAGAGAATACACACAGGAGAGAAACCATACCACTGCTCCCAGTGTGGGAAGAGTTTTAGTGAAGCAGGAGACCTGAAGAAGCATCAGAGAATACACACCGGAGAGAAACCATACCACTGCTCCCAGTGTGGGAAGAGTTTTAGTGAAGCAGGAGACCTGAAGAAGCATCAGAGAATACACACCGGAGAGAAACCATACCACTGCTCCCAATGTGGGAAGAGTTTCATTCAAGCAGGAGACCTGAAGAAGCATCAGAGAATACACACCGGAGAGAAACCATACCACTGCTCCCAGTGTGGGAAGAGTTTTAGTGAAGGAGGAAGCCTGAAGATTCATCAGAGAACACACACCGGAGAGAAACCATACCAATGCTCCCAATGTGGGAAGCGTTTCAATCAAGCAGGACATCTCACGATTCATCAGAGAATACACACAGGAGAGAAACCATACCACTGCTCCCAATGTGATAAGAGTTTCAGTACAGCAGGACATCTACAGATTCATCAGAGAATACACACAGGAGAGAAACCATACCACTGCTCCCAATGTGGGAAGAGTTTCAATCAAGCAGGACATCTAACGATTCATCAGAGAGCACACACAGGAGAGAAACCATACCACTGCTCCCAGTGTGGGAAGAGTTTCAATCAAGCAGGACATCTAAAGAAGCATCAGAGAACACACACAGGAGAGTAACCATACCACTGCTCCCAATGTGGGAAGAGTTTCAGTCAAGCCGGACAACTAACGATTCATCAGAGAACACACACAGGAGAGTAACCATACCACTGCTCCCAATGTGGGAAGAGTTTCAGTCAAGCCGGACAACTAACGATTCATCAGAGAACACACACAGGAGAGTAACCATACCACTGCTCCCAGTGTGGGAAGAGTTTTAGTGAAGGAGGAAGCCTGAAGATGCATCAGAGAACACACAGAGGAGAGTAACCATACCACTGCTCTGGAAACGATCGTAGCTCTACGTCGGGTATTACCTACTGGTTATGCAGAGTTATTTCAGGCATGTGAGCCGCACTGCCTATACTGTAATTCATGCGAAGTGAATGTGGCTCGTAATAGGGCTGCACGATTAATCGATTTTAAATCGAAATCGCGATTTGAAATGTCGCGATTAGCTAATCGCAAAGCCTGCGATTTGCCTGCGATTTATTATTATTATATATTTTTTTTTTTTTTTTTTTGCCATTTAGCAGACTCTTTTTTAATCCAAAGCGATTTACAAATACGAATTACAGGGACATTCCCCCTGGAGTAACTGAGGGCTAAGTGCCTTACTCAAGGGCACACTAGTAGTGGTGTGGTTTCAGGCGGGATTTGAACTCACAACCTTCCGATCACAAGTCCAACTCACTATGTGTTTCTCAACCCTCTCCTCGGGGCGCCCCAGCCGCTCCACATATTTGATCTGTTCCACCACCAGCACACCTGATTCAACTAATCAAGTCCAAATCATAATTGCTTTGGACTTGATTAGTTGAATCAGGTGTGCTGGTGGTGGAACAGATCAAATATGTGGAGCGGCTGGGGCGCCCCGAGGAGAGGGTTGAGAAACACCACTACCCGTATGGGATACGTCATACAGCGCGTCGGATTCAACGTCAATGAACGTCAACGTCAATGAACGTAAAAAAAAAAGACACTTGTTGAGAGAAACAAAATGGTGTTGCTGTTTAAAAAAAACATAAATAAATATGTTGTCCCAATTCATATCTTTTAAGTTCTCATCCTTGCATTAGAATTAGAGCAGTTAATAGTTTGATGGTATCATGTGGTAATGCTCTCTGAAAATAGGTGATAGATAGATTCATCCAATCACCTGCCAAGTATTTTTTGAAAGTACCTGCCCTTTTCCAAACAGCTTCCAATTAAGCTTTCCTAGATGGTTGTGTGAAACAAACCACCTGAGTCAGGTTAGTAATGCTCCATCACATGTTTTAATCTGAAGCTTGATTTTAAAGCAACCCAACTTTAAAGCAACCCAATGTAAGTTTAGTTCTTTCACTCGTAGCTCGGGCTGTGGGGGTGCTAGAGGAGGGAGCCTCTAAGTCCCCTGAAGACGTACAAACAAACTGCACGTTGATACGACCTTCCTAGCCGGAGATATGGCCACACTTTACAAAAACTCCCTTATTTTTTTATTTATTTTTTTGCTATTTAAAAATAAATTAATCGCAAATTAATCGCAATCGCGATATCTGTCCAAATAATCGCAATTCGATTTTTTCCCCAAATCGTGCAGCCCTAGCTCGTAATAAAATTATCGATGTTGTTATCAGCCGAGAAAATGAGTTAAGAAATGATTTTCTTTTACAACTTGAGTATAAGCATTTGCCTGGTTAGTAATCAAACGTTAAATCACCCTTCTCTGCCCTCTCCCGCTTCCAGACCAACGCCTACCCTATATTTGAGCACTTGGCTTAATTCAGCTGCATTTCTTTGAGCCGCTATTCACCTGCGTTCAATTTGAAGTATATTTGGTATTTATAGAAGGAAGCACGTACGCAATGTTAAACAAGCGCAGCTCGTTTTATAAATAATGCTTACGTCCGTTTAGAAAAATGTGCTAAAGTGAAAGTCAAAGATGACGTTCAAGTACCTTTTTTTAATATATAAATGAGGCCCCAGGGGTGGCCAACCAGTTGGAGACTAAGAGCCCCAAAGAATTGTTTGGGTACCAGAAAGAGCCACATCATACATGCAGGCTCACAAAAGCTCTCACTTACACACTCGCAATACATTTCCAATAGGCTATGAGACCAGTGGTGTCATTTCAGCAAAAGCCAAGGTATGGCAAGGTACAGAATAGGGGGGGTTGAGGGGGGGTTTCAAATCAGTTGTGCAATAGTCTATTTTGGTGAGTTGTTTCTATACAATTGACTTATATTACATTAAGGTAATGAATAAAGGGGACAGCTACAGTATGTAGGTAGTAATCTACATATTTCCTAGCAGGTGGACCTGGTTCAATCTCCTTAGAAACAAAACATTACAGATTTAGCTAATCTCAACTCTAAATCAACTGCACTGTTAAAACACTAGTATTATAAGACCTCACCTGTGTCCTGTACTTGTCTCTGCTGCCCTTTGACCAAAAAAGATCCTTTTTATGTCCATTTTCCTTTTTCTCACTGGCATATTTGTGTTACAGCTCACCTATTACAAGTGAGACGATTGACAATATCAAAAACATGCTTGCACACACACATATAACTTACTCACACACAAGTTAGTTCTCTTCACAACTCTGGCTCCCCGCTGGTGGAATGAGCTCCCCACGGCTGTCAGAACGGCAGAGTCACTACCCATCTTCCGTCGTAGACTGAAGACCCACCTCTTCAGGTTACACCTTAACTGCTCCTCCTGAGACATCTTCTGCCCCTCAGCACTACGTCTCCAAGACGTCCGATTTCCCCTCTACTGTGTCCCTAAGAACTTCTATCGCCCCCTTTGTACTGCTTCTCTGTTCCTCCAGTATAAAAAAAAAAAAAAACGGTTTTAGAACAAGGTGGTAGAAGAAGGTTTCTCCTTCTATCAATGGCCCCGGGCCTGGGCTAGATTACTCTTCCTGCCACGAATGGTGGACTGATGATTCACATGCTTAGCATTCAAATGTATTGATTGTTAGTCGCTTTGGAATAAGGCGTCTGCTAAATAACAAAAATGTAAAAAACAAAATGTAAATGTAAGTTAGTGTTACTGGCCCCAATTTGGTACAATTATTACAGAAATTATTGAGAATAGAGTAGGGCTGCCACAAACGATTATTTTCATAGTCGACTAGTCACCGATTATTTTAACGATTAGTCGACTAATCGGATCATAAATTACAGCTTATCGCACAATTACTCAATCGCTCTTATTTAGCTATCATCTTCTAAATCAGCTTCTAAATTTAGCTTGAAGTTGTTAGTTGTTGTTGTAGGCATGTGCTAACTAAAAATAAAGACAATTAAAATGATTGTTCACTCAAAAATAGATATTTTAATGAACTTTGCAGATTTATTTCTGGCATCACTTGCATGTAATGTAATGTAAAGAGTAGTAGAGGGTGCAAACTGCTGAGTAAAATGAGGTAGGCTAGGCACTAGGCAACCAAAAGAATACAAAAACAAAAATAAATACTTGTACAGAGTACAAAAGTTTTGCTTTGCTTCACTCATCTCATAGTAGAACGCGCCTTCTTAGCACTGTAACGTTAAGACAACATTTTTAGCTATTTGATAAGTATCGCTTTGATGACAACGTTACAGCACATAACGTAAAATAATGTAAGAAGGCTTTTAACGTAATGATATCGTTAGCCAATAACAAGCTAACTAGCTTACCGAGACGAGCCATCTTCTTCCTCGTCATCTGCCACAACGTGCTTCCTTTTTAGATGCTCGCGCATCATAGACGTGCTGCCATGATAAGCGAGTTCAGCTTTGCAAATTTTACATTTTACATTCTTTTTTTCAACGTTGTGGTTGAAATGCTCCCACACTTTAGAGGTACGAGGACAGGAAGACATTTCTCTGTTTGTTTTTCCGGGGAAGTCACGTGTGCCCCGGATGACCGACACTGCGCATGTACATCAAAGACACTGGGAGACGCTAGCCAGTGGCAGCTTCAGGGAAGAAAAACGAATGCTTATCGAATGAAATGAATGGTCTTTATTGTCATTGATATAGTACAGGTACCAAACAACGACATTTGGGAGGGGGGGCTCCCCTGGTGCTAGAAAAAAAAAAAAAAAACTTATTTCAGCTCCAAAAAAACACGCGACTACGGCGATTACCAAATATGTCGGCGACGATTTTGGTAGTCGACGTCGTCGTGACTAGTCGACTAATCGTGGCAGCCCTAGAATAGAGACATGGTTGACATTAAACTAGCTGTTGTTGTACCCTTTAACATTCGCTAATTAGCTTGTTACAGTTAGCTTCACAATCACAGGTGACGTTAGGTCGGGTTTTTCACTAAAATAAAATGTAATTAGAACATGTTTGTACTGACACAACATGACATGAACTTGTTCATTAATATATTACATTTGAACCAACAGTATTATGGCGTTTATACAGTTTGTTTAACCCACCTGAATGAATGAGAATCGTGGACAAGGTTTTAACATTAACGTTACTCATGGCTTGTTTATTGAGGAACCGATGTCCCGCTCCAGTGTTGCCAGATTGGGCTACTTTTGGTCACTCTGGACGGGTGGATTCGGCAGCTTTTAGACTGGTTTGGCTTGAAATTGTCAATCCCGTCTGGCAACCCTGCGCTCCACTACAGCGCCTGGCTGGGGGGGTCAGATGGAGCCGGGAGGATGTTGAGTTACCGTTGTGGATAAAATCACCAACATGACAACACGTGTTTCAGATACAATTTTCAGGGGATTTTTTTTTTATGCAGGTATGGCGAGTGCCATGAATTGCTAAACCAAAACGACGCCTATTGAGACACAGCGAGCGAGCCACACACTTTTAATGAATGGATTAAAGAGCCGCACACAGACAGGCAAAATAAAATTGTGTACGTACTAAAGTCTATACCAAATATACTTGAGAATGAGCTTTGTATTTACGCCCTGAGATAGTGGCTCAATTATAGCGGCTGAATTAAGCCAAGTGAGCGGGAGAGGGCAGAGAAGGGTGGCTTCTCTGTAAGTTGCATTTGTAGTGAGGCTGATAGGCATAACAATTGTGCATTTTATGACTAAAGCATGAAACTTTCTACAGTGTTTCTATAGACTGTAAACTTCATTTTTAGACGTGGAACCATTTCAGATTTGACCTCTGGCGTCAGGTAGACTAAAGGTAGACACTAATTTTCAGGAGTAAAATATTTCTGCAAATCATTCTAGAATTTTGCTGTGCAATCTAGAACTTCCATTCACTGCAATGTATAATGTCTGCTTGAGTGCATTATGACATCAAATTGAATATTTAGGATGTATGCAACATTCTTAGAACATGGAAGCAATTTACCATGAGAGGAAGGGGGTTGTGGACTCATTTACCACTGGTACAGGGTTGGAAAACCCTGTGATCATCAACCCTGTGATCAACCCTATGATCAGTCTATAGTATAATATGATATATTATCATTCTAAGGAAAAAATAAATAACGTTTAAAAAAAAGAACATAGCAATATACTATATTCTTTTTCCATTTTTTTTCCACATTATTATTTAAAAAAAATAATTTTGATCATTCTATGATCATTCTATAGTATAATATGATATATTATTATCATTCTAAGAAAAAGGTAACTGCATCCAGCAGAGGGCAGTAATGCAGCATCAAGGACGCACGCTGCCGTTAAAACCAAAAGAAGAAGAAGAAGACGACGTGGTCTATTCCCGCGATACCAGGGAACGAGAAGTCGATCTAAGATGGCGGAGTCAGTAAACACGCACCGTACTGAAGCTGAAGACCTTACGAGTGATTATTAAGTTTACAACTGTGACAGAGGGCAAACATTACAGCAGTAATGCAACATCTGTAGTGATGGCGAGATGAAGCTTCATGAACTGTTGAAGCTTTCCATCCAATTGCGTCACACATGGGCCGAAGCTTCTTGTTGCTTCATTTGCTCCACTGCGCCATCAAGTGGACAATAAATGTCTAGCAGGCAGAGTGATACTGACACCGTGGCTTTGGTGTGTGAAGCTTTGAATTGAATAAATGTGCTTGTGTTACTAGGAACAACAACATTGTATTCATTTATTCATTTTTATTTAAAAATAACAACTTCTCCACAGTGTTGGGCTTCAGGCGGTTTCTTTTTTTTTAAAGATGATTTCACCTGCGTTTACCTGTCCCTTTTATGTTTCGAGTCTCGCCAAGTATACTGACAGGCTGGTTGTCTGGGGGTTCTAAATTTCCCCAGCTAACTTGCGATCGGCATCATGGATATCCAACAGTTAAAAAGATTTTCAACCTTCAGTTTTGAGCAAAAACGAAATGTGATTGAAAATGGGAGGTGGAGCCCCGCGGTGGTGTAGCGGTCTAAGCACTGGCCACTAGTGCATGCTGCCCACCGGGGCCGGGGTTCGTATCCCGGCTCGCCAGACCCGGATATGGCCAGGGCACACACGGGGAACGGCATATTGGGTGGCCGCTCCCGAGGGGGGTATAGGAGTAGTTCCGGACAAGGATCCGTCGCGCAACAGCGCCCCCGTCTGGTGCTGGAATAACGGTGCTGGGCTCGAGGAGCCAGTCAGCTAGTCTGCCTGGCGGCCTCCTCTGGGACTGCCGGCCGCGGGGTCGTGCGGCGGATCCCTCGCAATAGGCAGGGGATAATTGGATGCTAGGTTGGGTTCAATTGGCTACCAAATTGGGTGAAAAAAGGGATAAAATCTGAAAAAACAAAATTAAAAAAGAAAAGAAAATGGGAGGTGGGAGGGCAACACCTGACCTATCTCAATTAACCCAAAGGAAGGGACAGAAGATTGTACGAACATTTCAACCGGAATGGTACAAAAAAAAGGACTGGCTGTGTGGATGTAGCCAGGCTAACAAGCTATTCTGCTTCCCTTGCCTACTGTTCTCGTCTAGGGACAGCGTGTGGGTGAAAGGGGGCTACTGTGACCTGAACAATTTTCCAAGACCTTTAGAGAAGCATGACAAATCCACAGCCCACATCCACTCTCAGATGGCCTTGAAAACCTTTGGCAAAAGTCGCATAGACATGGCCCTGGATGAGCAGCACCGGCTGCATGTTACTGCACACAACGCAAAGGTAAAGGAGAACAGGGAAATCTTGAAAAGCCTAATTGATGCAACATGCTACCTTGCTAAACAAGAATGAGCATTTCGGGAGAACGACGAGAGCAGTAGCTCCATCAATCGTGGGAATTATGTTGAACTTTTACATTTGATGGCAGAAAAGGATGAGAAATTAGCCACACATTTGCCTACGCATGTTACATATGCTTAAGATAATGTAGGCTATTGCGTGCCGGTTCAAATGCTGTAGATCCTGTGTTGTTGATGCAGGTGAATTTATATTGTCATTGAGCTGTTTTGCGTGCTGCTGTAAATCCTGTTGAGATGCAGGTGAATGTAGGCAATGCCATACAGGCTGTTGCGCTGCGCTATGTGTAGTTATGAGATAACAATACATTTGACATTTTTGACCAGCTATTTGATAGTATAGTATATATGGGCTATGTGATTGACTTTATAGTATAGTATATTAGCCTACATTACATTACAGTCATTTAGCCGACGCTTTTATTCAAAGCGACAATAATTGCATTTAACGTAGGAGTGTACTGCTTTTTTAAGGCAAAATGAAGAATAGCAAACTAAAAATACAGTATAGCAATATAACAATAGCAATAGCATAGAGAAGAATAGCAAACTAACAATACAATAGGTGCTTAAGAGGGAGGATCCTGGTAGTAGGCCTACTTCTTCACTAAGAAGTGAGTTTACTCGCATGATTTTTTTTAAATAGCTCACTGCCTACCCAGCCAATGACCTCACTGCACGTTACTGGGTGATAAGCATCTCTGGCAAGCAAAACCATTACTGAGTATTGTTGAATACTGAACAAAATACTGAATGATATTTTCTCTATTATTAGAATACTTCGAAAGAGGTTTTTATACAGTCAGAATGCTATATATTATTATCGCTTTGGTTACAGTCACAGATATTTAGATTGTTGTATCTAAGGCAAGTAGAGAAAGGTGATTGGTCAAAACAGGTTGCCCAAAAGGTAATCTCACATCTGATTGGACCAGAAGGTAATCTCATCGCTGATTGGACCAGTAATAACCAGTAGTAACCGCCAGTCTTTGTCAACAGCGGGAATCTCCTCACTCACGGTCTTTCCTGAGGGGATTTAGGAGAATCATCGCAACTAGTTTGAAACCGGAACAATTAATTAATTCCGAGATAGCTACCCATCAACCCCGTTTCCTTTGCAACGTTGGCACTTTTGTGAGGAAACGTTTTATTATCCAAATGTTCTTCGACGTCGCAGTGTCTGCTTTTCCACCATTTGGTAAGTCCATGACAACATGTAGCTAGCTAGCTAAGAGTTTAGCTTGATGCTAACAAGTTACCTCTGTAGCTAGCTTCTGATAAAAACCTCACTGAAAGGGATCTTGGTGTATCGTGCTCATATAACTCAACTGGAAACTGAAGCCTGCACCTTTTCAGTTCAACCTGTGAGGAATAGCTGGATATGTATTTGTATGTAATACTGTACCGCTTACATTCTTTGGGAAGAACCCTGATGTTACAATGCTGTTGGCTGTTACATCTGGGTGGTTTTAGGTTGGCAGCCACGAAAGGAACCAGAATAACACGCAGGGAGCTACTGAAGGTCAATGTTGGGAAAACATGGTATGTAACCCCCCCACCCCCATCCCCTCTGCTGTCTGAGGGAATACGAGGTATTGATTTAGCATTATGGTTTTATTGAAACTTCTGTCACAGCAGTACTAATTCTTGTACAGACCTTTCTGATCTCTTCAGACTACATCTTACCTGTCCTGCATTGTAACTGCCAATGGCCCCTGGTCATAGCATAGATTACTTTCTTGTAATGACTGATGCATAGATGATTCACTTACTTCAGACACATGTATTTGTGTAAGTCGCTTTGGATAAACGCATCTGCTAAATGCTTAACGATGTACATTGTGTGTCAGACTTTACAGTACAGCATGAGGCCACCAGACATAGGTTTAAATAACATGTTATATTTCAAATATCTGTGCTTGACTGATGGCGCCTGGAGCAATTGAACCATTGTTGAATAATCCCCAAAAGTGCAAATCATGCCATTCAGGGACTCCAGACAGGCTCAAGTAAACGCTCAAGTATTTGAAAGGATTTCAAATAGTATTTGACCCAGGTCTGAAGGTCACACACTGGTGCTTTAGATCAGAATCTTTGATGGGTGTGTGTCTGATATGTGTCACGTTGATCCTAGTGATGACATCATGGACTATGTGATGGTGCGGGTGCCTCCCCTCCAACCAGGCCTCCCCCGGCCCCGCTTCTCCCTCTACCTGTCTTCCCAGCTCCAGTACGGCGTAGTCATCGTCTACCACCGCCAGTGTGCTTTTCTTCTGGGTGAGAGGGAGGGAGGGAGGGAGGGAGGGAGTGGGGCTGGGGGAAGGCAGGGCATTTTATGCCCTGAAATGAAGGGCATAACAAATGTCATTGTGGAAAGAACTGCTGTCGATACACACAGAAATGAGAGTAAGGTAAAGTAATACATCAGGTCTGACAGCTGCACAGTGAAGGGCACTGGTTGAACTGAAATGCAAACCACCAAAGCCACAGGACCTACTACTACACGCACTCACCTCCATACACACTCATTGATAAAACACAGCACATGCAGCACATTGTCGTTAGAGGTAGATACAACTCACTAAAGGATGAGGCTTACCATCTCTTCAAAACACTCTGGTGACAGCATAAACCATAAACACTTCAGCAAAGTTAGTTGCGATGGTACTGTAGATGCAGAATCACATCATCTTCCAGGTCACCCACGCAGAATCACCACGGTAACTGTGCAGCCTGGAAAATGAATGTGATGTCACACAGTACCTTGACCTCATGATATACTGTAGTAACTTCTCTGCTCTTTTCCAGATGAGATTCAGCAGACCATCGAGCGCCTGCTGCGCTCCAAGATACACATAAGCATCGACTTGCCTGAGCCTGACAGGTCAGGGGACACACATCATACATGCACGCTTACACACACACATACACAATGTTACCCACACACCTGCCCCAGAGTAGGCATTTACCATCGTCTCCCCTCAACACACTCAGAGTAAAGGGTTTGTTTTAGCCGTACTTCTCAGAAGTTCTCAAAGCTAAAAAGGGAAATATTAGTTTATTCGTTAATGATCGCGGTTAATTTGGCAAACCTTTACGCGGTAAAAAATTATAATTATAATACGCGAATGAATCATATTACCACGGTATATACAG
This sequence comes from Nansenia antarctica, assembly GCF_963989245.1. Taxonomy (NCBI): domain Eukaryota; kingdom Metazoa; phylum Chordata; class Actinopteri; order Argentiniformes; family Microstomatidae; genus Nansenia; species Nansenia antarctica. The sequence continues at coordinate 17,963,266 of NC_137687.1, read as the reverse complement.
AACTCTATATTAGTTACTGGGTTCAGGTTGCAATCTCATCTGGAGTCATGGGTTCAAATCCTGCTTCTGACAACTTAGTTTTTTGCTTACATGTTACTAAATATGAAATACGGTGGAAATACACAGTAGTATTCGTTCAGTGGACCACTGACCAACAACGAGTGTTGGGTCATCGCAAATCTGAAGAGCCGCTCGTTTTGTGTGTTTGAGCTAATTCCCCTTCCTCTCACAAGGCTAAAGTACGGACCCCCCCTGGGGTCCCTAGGGTTAGGGTTAGGCCCTACGAGCCAGAACGATCGCAAAGATTAGGGTCAGGGTTAGGGTTAGGTTTAGGGTTAGAATCCTTCGTTCTGGCTCGTAGGGTGTTACGCTTGCCTGGCTCTTGACAAGGTAACAAAAAGGGAGACGACACATGGTTAACAATAATAGGATATTTATTAAAGAATATAATGTTGAATGGAAATAATGATAAAGAAAATAGTAACGACAACCAAAAACGGCTGCTGGTCGACAAAGGAAGAGAGAGAGTACATCAATCTAACCCACTCTTAAAGTGATCCAGGGACAATTAGCATCATCACCCACACCTGAGCCCATCTGGAACACAGAGAGAAGGTAGACCGGACAACAGGTGTAATAGCGCCCACTATAGGTTCTGGTGTGGATCGTCACATCCCCCCCCTTAAAACAGAGGCCTACTAAAAAGGTCTCTGTAAATTCTGTTTCCCAGATTACAGCATAACTTAACTAGATTAATCAAAAATACAAATAATAACATTTTAATGAGTTTATGTGACAAAGTTGTGTAGACTGTCTACGGTTAGGAGTATCGATCAAATAATTCTGTTCGGACACCTGTCGTACAACAGAATAGGGACCAGTAATTTTTCCTGGAAAACGGGGTCACTCACACCAAACTGACTCTTATGAGTCAGTACAAATTCATCTGCCGACACCGCGGCTTGACCTGCTGTTTTCACCTTGTTTTCATTAACATAAGTGGCAATGCGGTCAGGGACAATGGTTTTAAACTGTTCCAAAATAATCAAATTTGACAGATCCTCCAGAGTATTCACCTCTACCGCCACGCACCAGCGATTGAAATGGCTGGTTAGTTCTCTTACAACCTCAACATGAGTTTGTTTGTCATGTTTCTTCCATTGTCTAAACCGCTGTCTGTAAGCTTCAGGAACAAGTTCATATGCCTTAAGGATAGCGGCCTTAACTGTATCATAATCTTTCCTCTCTCCACCATTAAGAGCAATATAAGCTTCCTGAGCTCGACCAATAAGCACACTCTGTAGTAATGCGGTGCGGTCTGAAGTAGACCAGTCCCTATCGTCGGCAACACTCTCAAACAGTAAAAAGAATATGTCAGGATCTTTTTCATTAAACTTTGGCAACAGTCTAACCATGGCAGACAAATTATCCCTCTTAGAATTACTCAAATCGCCACCTCCACCGTCAGATAACTTTCCCTCAGCAATCAACTTAAGGCGCTCCCGTTCAAGAGCCAATTTATCCAACTCCAATTCCCTGTCCCTCGCACGCTCTCGTGCCTGAAACTCACGCTCTCGCGTCTGAAATTCACGCTCTTGCCTCTGAGATTCCATCTGTAATGCTAACAATTCTTTCTGTTGATCAAATGTTAACTCAGTGGACCCAGATGCAACCCCAACGGATATTTTAGGGACAGACATTTTACCCTTTAGTATGCCCCTTTGAATTAATGTATTCTGTAAAGCCTCTACTACGTCCTGTTTCTTTGCTCGGCCTTTCACCACCTCAAGCTTAACCTCATAATGTTCAACAACCTTCCACAGTTGTTCCTTTGTTAATCGTACCAACCCATCAACCGATGGAGCTTCCACAAACTCCTCAAAAATATCCATAACTCAATGTAATCAAATAACCAATATAAATCAACCCTAACAAACGGGAATCTCCCCTCCTATTACAAACTCCTCCTATAAAGTACTCCCATATCAGCCATAAACTTCAGCCCATTTAAAGCGAGTAACTGTGCACACATACAAAACAGAAACGTAACTAACATACTTCGTAAGAGCTGCCTCGCATCTAACTCAGTAACAACTAACTAACCACTCAGCTAGTCTTCAGTGCGTTCACATGCAACTCTTCCGCCTGGTGGCGCCCCCGCGTTCAACACACCAAAAATAACAAACGAAAACAATAAACAAGCGTTTAAGCGCTTCTACTCCTAGCACGGGGGTTCACGTATAGCTCTGATGGTATCTAAACCACCCGCCCTACCTATCCTTCTCTGCTTTGCATAGAACACAGCACTCACCACCAAACTCCAGCCGAAGATCACAGCCAATACCAAGAGTTACGTCCTTGTCAGCACAGTCGGACGGCCAGCTCCCCCTCGCGACCAGCACCCAAACCAACATACCAAATATACTAAACAATACATTAAATCCAATTCAACCAAAACCCAATAACTATAAACAATAACCATGCGGGTCTCCCAATATAGAGTTGGACACATCCAACAATCCAATCCCGAATATCAACTATGAAAAGGGAGAGAATATTGCTCTCACCAAATTCACTCCCGGACGAGCACCCAATTTTTTACGCTTGCCTGGCTCTTGACAAGGTAACAAAAAGGGAGACCACACATTGTTGTAATACAGTACTTTTACCATGGATGGCGCTATGTCGTATACCACCTGTGTTGTAAACAGTGAAGTAGTACTTCCGGTTTCCTCTGTTGTGTTGTATGTCGTTGGTTCACGTGCTATGTAAATAAAACTCCGGTAAACGAACAATAGGTTATGGGCCCAGGTCGACGCTGAAAGCTGTTTTTACACTGAGATTTGTGTGATATAAACAGTGTTGTGGGATTACACAATGGAAGATAAGCTGTTTATTGAGAGGCTGAGCGGACCAGAGAACTGGGCAACATGGAAGTTTCAGTTGGAACACTTGCTGAAAGCTAAAGGACTATGGGGTATGCTAACGGAGACAGACACGCTAGCCGCGGATGCTAACGCACAAGTACAAGCTGAGTTCGCAAAACGAAAAGAGAAGGCATTCTCTATGGTGGCGCTAAATGTGAGTACAACCCAGTTATACCTGATAACAAGCTGTCAGACTCCCAAAGAGGCGTGGACCACGCTGAAAGGTCATTTTGAGAGAGACACTTTGGCAAACAAACTGTTCCTTAAGAAAAAATATTTCCGATGTGAAATGAAGGAAGGAGACCGTTTAACTGAGCATTTAAAACAAATGAAGGAGTTGACTGATCAGCTATCAGCAATAGGAGCTGTGATTGAAGAAGAAGACAAAATTGTAACACTTTTGGGTAGCTTGCCACCAAGTTATGCTACAATTGTCACTGCACTAGAAACAAAGATTGACAATCTGACACTGCAGTTTGTTCAGCAAGCATTAATAAATGAAGAGCAAAAGCGAGTGAATGCAAATGTTAACTCCAGTGGTACATCAGGTGGTGCATCAGCCATGTCATCACAATGTCGGGGAAATGTGCAGGATAACTCCAAGTTAGTGGGAGCAGAAAGGCCAAGCACGTGGAGATGTTACAAATGTGGGAAAGAAGGCCATATTAAGCGTGACTGTCCAAGCTTAAAAAGTAAAACTTTTAAGAAAACCCACAAGGCCAAAAGCATGATGTGTGACTATGATGAGGATTCATCTGAAAGTGCCTTTGTAGCCAGAGAGACAAACCTGACCGACAGACCACAACAGGTGGAATGGTTAATTGATTCTGGAGCATCAAAGCACATGACATGTGATAAAGAAGTGCTTCAAGACTACCAGCAATTCTCAAAAGCACAGTCTGTGAAACTTGGTGACGGCAGGGTAGTGGACGCCCTGGGAATTGGAAATGTCAACATGAAAATGACTTTCAAGTTACAGTGTTTCCTCCAGGAATTTTTACAATGGTGGCGGGTAGTGCTGACCGCGCGCGCGCCCGCGATTTTTTCACGTGCACGCGCATGAAACGCGCACGCGCGCTCAAAACAACGACGTAATTTCAGCCAATTGGCCCAAAAAAATTAAATGTTTTCCTGTACTTCTCCCGTGTGTCTCTTATTGTCTGTGTCTGCATGTTTTTCCAGCATGTAATTCCGTTGTCAATAAAAACAAAAACACTGATCTGACGTTTTTTTTCACAACGTTATTACTTGTCACTTTAAGCCCAGGAGGGAGTTAGCGATTAGCGATGTTTAGCTTAGCTTAGTTTAACAGAAGTATCTTCACTTTTAACATGACTTCCCGTGGTCGTAGAGGGCTGGTCGACGGCTTAAAATGACCGTGTAGACCTGTAGACCTTATCCAGCTATAGTCTTGTGTTTCTACCCCGGGCATAGCCGGTGTTATTCACGGACAAACACTCCTGTTAGAGTGGTTCTAGTACACTGGACATAGGTAACACATAGAGAGGCTTCTCCTCTCTCTCTCCATCCTACACTACACTACACTACGCATCCTATACTACACTACACTACGCTAGCTCGCGGTGTTCGGGTGACAGCCAGGGCGCGTTCGTAAATACGCTCTGGAAATCTGATCAGCACTCACGGAATGCCTCTTGTCCAATCAAATGACTTGGTCCCTTTATGACGTTGAACCCAGTGTGCGCTCCGGGGCTCTCAGAGCGAATTTACGAACGCAGCCTCAAGTTCAATACTCGCGACACACACGGACTGGTCCAGTTTCAGCGCTTGTGGGTGTGTCTAGCGCTGTGAAGGTCTGAAAAGCGGCCTAAATCTTTTTTTTTTTGGGTGGTTGAGAAATCTGAATGGTGGCGGAGGAAATTCCATCGTGGCGGTCCGCCACGATGAAATGCATGTAGAGGAAACACTGAGTTAAGTAAAGTAAAGAATGTCACAATGTACGACGTGCTGTATGTTCCGAAGCTATCTGGGAATCTATTCTCAGTGGGAGCAGCTACCAAAAAGGGAAATACAGTACAGTTCAGGAAGTCTCGCTGTTACATACGTGGAAAAGATGGTACTCTTCGAGGAATGGGAACACAAAGAGTTGACGGGCTATATCAGCTGGATGTTGAAGGAAGTTCATCTGTCTGTCATAGTGCGTCAGTAGCAGCCAGCCTGTGGCACCAGCGCCTTGGTCACACCACCAAGCTGAAGGAACTAAAAGATCTGGTGAACGGAGTGGACTTCTCTGCAGAGAAAGAGGTTCCCTTCTGTGAAGGATGTGTGGAAGGCAAGCTGGCTAAAAAGCCATACAAGTCGATTGGAGGAATCCGGTCCAAACGCAAGATGCAGCTGATTCATAGTGACGTCTGTGGTCCCATGCAGACTGAATCTATAAGTGGAGCAAAATATTTTGTGACTTTCATTGATGATTATTCAAGATGCTGCAAGGTATACTTTCTGAAACAGAAGAATGAGGTCTTAAACAAATTCAAGGAATTTGAGAAAACATTCTCAAATGAGTTTGGGCAGAGCGTCACAAGACTGAGAACAGACAATGGTGGTGAGTACACATCAAAGGAGTTTCAAGAATATTTGAAGACTCAAGGCATCCACCATGAAATGACTGTACCTCACTCACCACAGCAAAATGGTGTTGCAGAAAGGAAGAATAGGACATTAGTTGAAGCAGCTAGAAGCATGCTGTCACATGCTAAGTTGCCAAAGATGTACTGGGCAGAGGCTGTAGCCACCGCAGCTTACATACAGAACAGGCTGCCTACGTCTGTCCTGAAGCAAGAGACACCCTACAAGAGATGGTGTGGAAAGAAACCTGACATGAGCCACATGAAGGTGTTTGGCTGTGTTGCTTATGCACATATCCCAGATGAAGAGAGAAGGAAGCTGGACAAAAAGGCTGTGAAGCTTCGTTTCGTGGGATATGCAAACAATGCCAAGGGCTATCGCCTGTATGATGAAGAGAAAAGGAGGATTCTAATCCGTCGTGATGTCATCTTTGATGAATCAAACTTCAACTGGAAACAGGAAGCAAAAGTACCCTGCTCAGAGAACGAGACAACCATTGAAACACAAGATGATGAGGTCATTGTCGATAGCACTGTCAGAACAAGCGGCAGAATCAGAAATGCTCCAAGGAGATATGGATATGATGAGTTTGCTGATACAGTGACTGTTGATCATCATGCCAATATGTGTCGTGTGACAGAGCCAATCACACTGAAAGAAGCAATGGTGAGTCCTAATGCAAAGGAATGGCAGCAGGCGGCTGATTTGGAATATGAGTCGCTGCTGGAAAATGAGACATGGGACTTAGTGGATTTACCAAGAGAGAGAAAGGCAGTAGGATCAAGATGGGTGTTCAAAGTCAAGCGTCATAGTGATGGACGAGTGGAGAGATACAAATGCAGACTCGTCGCCAAGGGCTACTCACAGCTGTATGGTGCTGACTATGACGAAACGTTTTCACCAGTGGTACGATTCACCTCCATTCGTACATTACTGTCCTTTGCTATTCAAAACAATCTACATGTGCACCAGATGGATGTCGTAACTGCATTCCTTAATGGACACCTGGAAGAAGAAATCTACATGGAGCAACCAGAGGGCTACATCAAACCAGGGCAGGAACACCTGGTGTGCAAACTGAAGAAATCTATCTATGGACTGAAGCAGTCTCCTCGCTGCTGGAGCAAGGCTTTCACAGGGTTCATGATGGAAATTGGATTCAAACAGAGCACATCAGACCCCTGTGTGTTTGTGAGATCAAGGCAAGAACTTGAGATACTCGCAGTTTACGTGGATGATCTCATTCTGATAACAGAGTCGACTGAGAGCATGAACGAGCTGAAAACTGCTCTCAAGGAGCGCTACAAGATGAAAGACATGGGTGAGCTGTCCTATATCCTGGGCATCTCTGTGATCCAAGACAAAGAAAAGAAGTGTGTCGTCCTTCATCAGAAGCATTACATTGAAGCCATACTTCAGAAATATGGAATGGATAATGCAAATCCTGTAGCAACTCCTGCCGATGTCAATGTCAAATTGAGGAAAAGTGATGGTGTCAGTAAGCCAGTGCACCAACATACCTATCAGTCAATGGTAGGAAGTCTGCTGTATGCTGCAATGGCCACACGACCAGACATAGCTCAAGCAGTGAGTGCTGTGTCAAAGTTCAATGCAAATCCCGATGTTGCACATCTGACTGCTGTGAAGAGGATACTTCGATACTTGAAAGGGACAGTGAACCTTGCTCTCAAGTATGAGCAGTCAGACTCTGGAGCTTTGATCGGATTCTCAGATGCTGACTGGGCTGGTGATCAGGATGACCGCCGCTCAACAACAGGCAACATATTCCTACTGGGTGGAGGAGCAGTGAGCTGGCTCAGCAAGAAACAGGCAACAGTTGCACTGTCAACGGCAGAAGCTGAGTACATCGCACTCAGTCAAGCGGCTCAAGAAAGTGTCTGGCTGAGACGATTACTGAGTGATCTCGGAGTGGAGGCTACGTCCACAGTGATCCTGGAAGACAACCAAGGAGCCATCGCAATCGCGAAGAATCCCGTGAACCACTCCAGGACTAAACACATAGACATTCGCTACCACTACATCCGTGAATGTGTGCAGAATGGACAAATAGAACTGCAATATTGTCCAACAAATGACATGAAAGCGGACATCTTTACCAAGCCACTGACGAAACAGAAGTTTGAGTATCTTAGGAGAGAGATTGGACTTTTCTTTGTTTAGGTAGAGTGGTTGTTTGTGCTTGACAGGTGAACGCCGAACGCTGCCTAGTCAAAGCAAGTTTGAAAACATGTGAAAAAGAGTTCCAGTTAAAGCAATGTATAAAGAAAGCAAGTTTGAAAACATGTGAAAAAGAGTTCCAGTTAAAGCAATGTATAAAGGAAGCAAGTTTGAAAAACATGTGAAAAAGAGTTCCAGTAAAAGCAATGTAAAGTTTTGTTGTTGTTGTTGTTTAAAGATATTTTTTCTTGACATTTTTGTGAAGGAGAGCACGGCTCTGTAATATTATTTAAGGGGACTTAATGCCATTGTAAAATTAAGTGGGAGTGTTGTAATACAGTACTTTTACCATGGATGGCGCTATGTCGTATACCACCTGTGTTGTGAACAGTGAAGTAGTACTTCCGGTTTCCTCTCTTGTGTTGTATGTCGTTGGTTCACGTGCTATGTTAATAAAACTCCGGTAAACGAACAATATTGTGATGGTACAATAGTACACCCTACTGGTCGAAATCAGGAAAATGCTTACGGCACCGGGTATTCCCAGGCGGTCTCCCATCCAAGTACTAACCCGGCCCGACCCTGCTTAGCTTCCGAGATCGGACGAGATCGGGCGTGGTCAGAGTGGTATGGCCGTAAACGAAATGTACAGTGGTCGGTACTGTATATAAAGAGACATCAACCACGTTGCAATATAAATAATGTCATCGTGTATACGCAGAAGGCAGGAAATTATCTTGGAAAAACAAACCAATCAAAAACGTAATTAACTAAACAAACAAACATTTCATTCACAACTGAAAAGAGGGTGCGGCATCATCCACAACGTGAGATACTTATTTGAGATAATTTACATCTTTTTAACACAGCAAAACATTGAAAATGGCAATTCTCCGGGTACTACAGAAAACGGATCATTTAAACAACTAGTATGTGCAGAGGGTCTTTCGGGTGGGGGGGGAGGTGTGGGAGACATAACAACAAAACCACAAGAATATATAGAGGGTAGTCCTGGTGGGGGTGTAGTCTTTTAATTTGATTTTTGATTTAGAGGGTCCAGTTACAGATTGCAGCCTCCTGTAAATGTTTTTTGAGAGTGGTTTTGAAGGTGGGCAGTGTTTTGCACTCCTTTAAGATTATAGGAAGGGCGTTCCACATTTTTACTGCATAGTTTGCAAACGAGTTTAACCCCTTGTTTGTGGTGCAACGCGGTTGAACGTGGTTCGTGGAGCTTCCTCTGGTATTGTATGTGTGGACGTTGTTCACTTTTTGGAAGTATGTTGACAGGTACTTGGGTGTCTTTGTGGTGTAGCGTATCTTGAAGACCAGGCCCAGTGCAAGCTGCTGCACTCTGTCAACTACTCGTAGCCAATCAAGGCTCAAAAAATGAGCAGCGGTTAGATGTGTCCTAGGGTTGAGGCCTAGCAGAAGCCTAACCAGTTTATTTTGGGCTGTCTGGAGTCTTGTTTTTTGGGCCTTTGTGGTTCTATAGTACCATGATGTTACGGCATAGTCGAAGTGACATTGAATGAGAGCTCCTGATAGGGTCCTCAGTGTGTTTTTACTGACAAGTGAGGATATCCTGTACAAGAATCTAGTTCTATGGTTAACTTTTTTGATTACTTTTGCTGCCATTTTATCTCCGGAAAGATTTGCCTCTAAGATGGAGCCCAGGTATGTAATATCCTCTTTTCTTGTGATAGTAATGTTACCCACTTTTATTTTGTAATTTACAGCCTTTCTGAGTTTAGATGGGGATCCGTATAGGATGGTTTCAGTTTTACCTAGGTGTATTGATAGTTTATTGTCAGCTAGCCAGATGCAGATTCTACTCAGTTCAGTGCTTAGCGCTTTTTCCACCTGCAATATGTCCCTGTCAGAGACCAGCAGAGCCGAGTCATCCGCGAACAGGAACAAATTGCAATCACATGCTGATGACATGTCATTCACATATATTAGGAACAGTAAAGGTCCCAATATGCTTCCTTGTGGAACGCCGCAGGTCACTGGGAGGGGGGGGGACAGCGTTCCGTTCACACTAACCACCTGTTCCCTCCCCTCTAAGTAGGATTGCCAGTGCCACCCGAGAGGTTGGAGGAGCCGAGGTGGGAGGAGCGGCAGTTGTAGTCGGCCCTCCAGCCCTTCGGCTTCTTCGGCGGGTGGCACTGGCAGCGCAGGATGCGGATGAAGGCCAGCTGTTGAACTCGTGGCTGTTGCAGGGGTAGATGATGGGGTTCAGGCAGCTGTTGAAGTAGCCCAGCCAGAAGATCACCTTGAATAATGTCCCCGGGGGACGCAGGTTGGCGTTGAAGGAACCTGGGACAGGCAGACAGACAGAGAGACAGGAGATACAGGTTATAATGTATCAATCAATCAATTAATTAATTAATCAGTCTTGTTAGTTGGAATCCTCCTATGAACATTGTTAAAAGATATGTTTATATGCATTCTGGATAGTGTAGTGTGTCTGCTACTTGTGTATATATCTTTTTTAGATTAGTTCAGAATTATTTCACTTCGTTATTTAAGAGGGGACACACTTTAAAAAACGGCCTTAAATTGTGGACCTTTGGCCGTGAGAGGGGGGGGGGGTCGTTCGAACCGTCCGCCCCCCCGCCCCCCTAGCTACGGGCATGAATATTGTCCCCTTTAATGAGACAATTGACATTACGACATTACGACTGCATACCCATTTTCCAGATTTAGAAGTTCTTACATTTGAATGTGTTTCATGCATTGTAAAGCTTTACACTTTAAGGTTTTGTGTGTGAGTTTTGGGATTTGTGTTTAGAGTTTTGAGAAAACGAGCCATGTTTTGTGGAAGCGCTGGAGAAAAACTGTAACACTACAGCACTGTTACAACTACAGTTGTGATGGTACAATAGTACACCCTACTGGTCGAAATCAGGAAAATGCTTACGGCACCGGGTATTCCCAGGCGGTCTCCCATCCAAGTACTAACCCGGCCCGACCCTGCTTAGCTTCCGAGATCGGACGAGATCGGGCGTGGTCAGAGTGGTATGGCCGTAAACGAAATGTACAGTGGTCGGTACTGTATATAAAGAGACATCAACCACGTTGCAATATAAATAATGTCATCGTGTATACGCAGAAGGCAGGAAATTATCTTGGAAAAACAAACCAATCAAAAACGTAATTAACTAAACAAACAAACATTTCATTCACAACTGAAAAGAGGGTGCGGCATCATCCACAACGTGAGATACTTATTTGAGATAATTTACATCTTTTTAACACAGCAAAACATTGAAAATGGCAATTCTCCGGGTACTACAGAAAACGGATCATTTAAACAACTAGTATGTGCAGAGGGTCTTTCGGGTGGGGGGGGAGGTGTGGGAGACATAACAACAAAACCACAAGAATATATAGAGGGTAGTCCTGGTGGGGGTGTAGTCTTTTAATTTGATTTTTGATTTAGAGGGTCCAGTTACGGATTGCAGCCTCCTGTAAATGTTTTTTGAGAGTGGTTTTGAAGGTGGGCAGTGTTTTGCACTCCTTTAAGATTATAGGAAGGGCGTTCCACATTTTTACTGCATAGTTTGCAAACGAGTTTAACCCCTTGTTTGTGGTGCAACGCGGTTGAACGTGGTTCGTGGAGCTTCCTCTGGTATTGTATGTGTAGACGTTGTTCACTTTTTGGAAGTATGTTGACAGGTACTTGGGTGTCTTTGTGGTGTAGCGTATCTTGAAGACCAGGCCCAGTGCAAGCTGCTGCACTCTGTCAACTACTCGTAGCCAATCAAGGCTCAAAAAATGAGCAGCGGTTAGATGTGTCCTAGGGTTGAGGCCTAGCAGAAGCCTAACCAGTTTATTTTGGGCTGTCTGGAGTCTTGTTTTTTGGGCCTTTGTGGTTCTATAGTACCATGATGTTACGGCATAGTCGAAGTGACATTGAATGAGAGCTCCTGATAGGGTCCTCAGTGTGTTTTTACTGACAAGTGAGGATATCCTGTACAAGAATCTAGTTCTATGGTTAACTTTTTTGATTACTTTTGCTGCCATTTTATCTCCGGAAAGATTTGCCTCTAAGATGGAGCCCAGGTATGTAATATCCTCTTTTCTTGTGATAGTAATGTTACCCACTTTTATTTTGTAATTTACAGCCTTTCTGAGTTTAGATGGGGATCCGTATAGGATGGTTTCAGTTTTACCTAGGTGTATTGATAGTTTATTGTCAGCTAGCCAGATGCAGATTCTACTCAGTTCAGTGCTTAGCGCTTTTTCCACCTGCAATATGTCCCTGTCAGAGACCAGCAGAGCCGAGTCATCCGCGAACAGGAACAAATTGCAATCACATGCTGATGACATGTCATTCACATATATTAGGAACAGTAAAGGTCCCAATATGCTTCCTTGTGGAACGCCGCAGGTCACTGGGAGGGGGGGGGACAGTGTTCCGTTCACACTAACCACCTGTTCCCTCCCCTCTAAGTAGGATTGCCAGTGCCACCCGAGAGGTTGGAGGAGCCGAGGTGGGAGGAGCGGCAGTTGTAGTCGGCCCTCCAGCCCTTCGGCTTCTTCGGCGGGTGGCACTGGCAGCGCAGGATGCGGATGAAGGCCAGCTGTTGAACTCGTGGCTGTTGCAGGGGTAGATGATGGGGTTCAGGCAGCTGTTGAAGTAGCCCAGCCAGAAGATCACCTTGAATAATGTCCCCGGGGGACGCAGGTTGGCGTTGAAGGAACCTGGGACAGGCAGACAGACAGAGAGACAGGAGATACAGGTTATAATGTATCAATCAATCAATTAATTAATTAATCAGTCTTGTTAGTTGGAATCCTCCTATGAACATTGTTAAAAGATATGTTTATATGCATTCTGGATAGTGTAGTGTGTCTGCTACTTGTGTATATATCTTTTTTAGATTAGTTCAGAATTATTTCACTTCGTTATTTAAGAGGGGACACACTTTAAAAAACGGCCTTTAATTGTGGACCTTTGGCCGTGAGAGGGGGGGGGTCGTTCGAACCGTCCGCCCCCCCGCCCCCCTCGCTACGGGCATGAATATTGTCCCCTTTAATGAGACAATTGACATTACGACATTACGACTGCATACCCATTTTCCAGATTTAGAAGTTCTTACATTTGAATGTGTTTCATGCATTGTAAAGCTTTACACTTTAAGGTTTTGTGTGTGAGTTTTGGGATTTGTGTTTAGAGTTTTGAGAAAACGAGCCATGTTTTGTGGAAGCGCTGGAGAAAAACTGTAACACTACAGCACTGTTACAACTACAGTTGTGATGGTACAATAGTACACCCTACTGGTCGAAATCAGGAAAATGCTTACGGCACCGGGTATTCCCAGGCGGTCTTCCATCCAAGTACTAACCCGGCCCGACCCTGCTTAGCTTCCGAGATCGGACGAGATCGGGCATGGTCAGAGTGGTATGGCCGTAAACGAAATGTACGAAATGTCCCAAGTTTATACAAAGGCAGGGAAAATTGGAAAATCGTATAACCGAGGATTTACGAGGGGTTGGTATGAGAAGAAAACATGGCTAGCGGGATGTGAGGTAACAAATGCGTTGTTCTGCTTTCCCTGCATGTTATTCCATCCGAGTGCGGACGCATGGACAAGTACAGGTGTCACAGACATGCACCATTTGTCTGAAAAGGCAAAAAAAACATGACCTGTCAAAGCTACACATGGCTAGTTGCATGAAGCTTCAAGCATTCGGGAGGGTCGACATTGCCACACAGTTGGATGAGAGCTACAGGGTCGCTGTGCGTCGTCACAACGACGAGGTGAACAAAAACCGACATATTCTCTCCCGTCTGATTGAGTGTGTGAAGTTTTGTGGGGTGTTCGAGGTAGCTTTGCGGGGGAAAAATGAAAATGACTCGGGTTCCGGCAACCCAGGGATTTTTCGTGGACTGGTGGACTTGGTGGCATCGATGGATGAAGTGTTTGAGGAACACTTGAAAACAGCAACAGTCTTCAAGGGAACGTCAAAGACTGTGCAGAACGAGCTGTTGGATTGTATGCTGTCAGTCATCAGGGAACGGATTATGGAGGGAGTGAAGTTAGCCAGATTCGTAGCAATCCAAGCAGGTGTCTGCTACTTGTGTATATATCTTTTTTAGATTAGTTCAGAATTATTTCACTTCGTTATTTAAGAGGGGACACACTTTAAAAAACGGCCTTAAATTGTGGACCTTTGGCCGTGAGAGGGGGGGGGGTCGTTCGAACCGTCCGCCCCCCTCGCTACGGGCATGAATATTGTCCCCTTTAATGAGACAATTGACATTACGACATTACGACTGCATACCCATTTTCCAGATTTAGAAGTTCTTACATTTGAATGTGTTTCATGCATTGTAAAGCTTTACACTTTAAGGTTTTGTGTGTGAGTTTTGGGATTTGTGTTTAGAGTTATGAGAAAACGAGCCATGTTTTGTGGAAGCGCTGGAGAAAAACTGTAACACTACAGCACTGTTACAACTACAGTTGTGATGGTACAATAGTACACCCTACTGGTCGAAATCAGGAAAATGCTTACGGCACCGGGTATTCCCAGGCGTCTCCCATCCAAGTACTAACCCGGCCCGACCCTGCTTAGCTTCCGAGATCGGACGAGATCGGGCGTGGTCAGAGTGGTATGGCCGTAAACGAAATGTACAGTGGTCGGTACTGTATATAAAGAGACATCAACCACGTTGCAATATAAATAATGTCATCGTGTATACGCAGAAGGCAGGAAATTATCTTGGAAAAACAAACCAATCAAAAACGTAATTAACTAAACAAACAAACATTTCATTCACAACTGAAAAGAGGGTGCGGCATCATCCACAACGTGAGATACTTATTTGAGATAATTTACATCTTTTTAACACAGCAAAACATTGAAAATGGCAATTCTCCGGGTACTACAGAAAACGGATCATTTAAACAACTAGTATGTGCAGAGGGTCTTTCGGGTGGGGGGGGGGGGGGGGGAGGTGTGGGAGACATAACAACAAAACCACAAGAATATATAGAGGGTAGTCCTGGTGGGGGTGTAGTCTTTTAATTTGATTTTTGATTTAGAGGGTCCAGTTACGGATTGCAGCCTCCTGTAAATGTTTTTTGAGAGTGGTTTTGAAGGTGGGCAGTGTTTTGCACTCCTTTAAGATTATAGGAAGGGCGTTCCACATTTTTACTGCATAGTTTGCAAACGAGTTTAACCCCTTGTTTGTGGTGCAACGCGGTTGAACGTGGTTCGTGGAGCTTCCTCTGGTATTGTATGTGTAGACGTTGTTCACTTTTTGGAAGTATGTTGACAGGTACTTGGGTGTCTTTGTGGTGTAGCGTATCTTGAAGACCAGGCCCAGTGCAAGCTGCTGCACTCTGTCAACTACTCGTAGCCAATCAAGGCTCAAAAAATGAGCAGCGGTTAGATGTGTCCTAGGGTTGAGGCCTAGCAGAAGCCTAACCAGTTTATTTTGGGCTGTCTGGAGTCTTGTTTTTTGGGCCTTTGTGGTTCTATAGTACCATGATGTTACGGCATAGTCGAAGTGACATTGAATGAGAGCTCCTGATAGGGTCCTCAGTGTGTTTTTACTGACAAGTGAGGATATCCTGTACAAGAATCTAGTTCTATGGTTAACTTTTTTGATTACTTTTGCTGCCATTTTATCTCCGGAAAGATTTGCCTCTAAGATGGAGCCCAGGTATGTAATATCCTCTTTTCTTGTGATAGTAATGTTACCCACTTTTATTTTGTAATTTACAGCCTTTCTGAGTTTAGATGGGGATCCGTATAGGATGGTTTCAGTTTTACCTAGGTGTATTGATAGTTTATTGTCAGCTAGCCAGATGCAGATTCTACTCAGTTCAGTGCTTAGCGCTTTTTCCACCTGCAATATGTCCCTGTCAGAGACCAGCAGAGCCGAGTCATCCGCGAACAGGAACAAATTGCAATCACATGCTGATGACATGTCATTCACATATATTAGGAACAGTAAAGGTCCCAATATGCTTCCTTGTGGAACGCCGCAGGTCACTGGGAGGGGGGGGGGACGGTGTTCCGTTCACACTAACCACCTGTTCCCTCCCCTCTAAGTAGGATTGCCAGTGCCACCCGAGAGGTTGGAGGAGCCGAGGTGGGAGGAGCGGCAGTTGTAGTCGGCCCTCCAGCCCTTCGGCTTCTTCGGCGGGTGGCACTGGCAGCGCAGGATGCGGATGAAGGCCAGCTGTTGAACTCGTGGCTGTTGCAGGGGTAGATGATGGGGTTCAGGCAGCTGTTGAAGTAGCCCAGCCAGAAGATCACCTTGAATAATGTCCCCGGGGGACGCAGGTTGGCGTTGAAGGAACCTGGGACAGGCAGACAGACAGAGAGACAGGAGATACAGGTTATAATGTATCAATCAATCAATTAATTAATTAATCAGTCTTGTTAGTTGGAATCCTCCTATGAACATTGTTAAAAGATATGTTTATATGCATTCTGGATAGTGTAGTGTGTCTGCTACTTGTGTATATATCTTTTTTAGATTAGTTCAGAATTATTTCACTTCGTTATTTAAGAGGGGACACACTTTAAAAAACGGCCTTAAATTGTGGACCTTTGGCCGTGAGAGGGGGGGGGGTCGTTCGAACCGTCCGCCCCCCCGCCCCCCTCGCTAGGGGCATGAATATTGTCCCCTTTAATGAGACAATTGACATTACGACATTACGACTGCATACCCATTTTCCAGATTTAGAAGTTCTTACATTTGAATGTGTTTCATGCATTGTAAAGCTTTACACTTTAAGGTTTTGTGTGTGAGTTTTGGGATTTGTGTTTAGAGTTTTGAGAAAATGAGCCATGTTTTGTGGAAGCGCTGGAGAAAAACTGTAACACTACAGCACTGTTACAACTACAGTTGTGATGGTACAATAGTACACCCTACTGGTCGAAATCAGGAAAATGCTTACGGCACCGGGTATTCCCAGGCGGTCTCCCATCCAAGTACTAACCCGGCCCGACCCTGCTTAGCTTCCGAGATCGGACGAGATCGGGCGTGGTCAGAGTGGTATGGCCGTAAACGAAATGTACAGTGGTCGGTACTGTATATAAAGAGACATCAACCACGTTGCAATATAAATAATGTCATCGTGTATACGCAGAAGGCAGGAAATTATCTTGGAAAAACAAACCAATCAAAAACGTAATTAACTAAACAAACAAACATTTCATTCACAACTGAAAAGAGGGTGCGGCATCATCCACAACGTGAGATACTTATTTGAGATAATTTACATCTTTTTAACACAGCAAAACATTGAAAATGGCAATTCTCCGGGTACTACAGAAAACGGATCATTTAAACAACTAGTTTGTGCAGAGGGTCTTTCGGGTGGGGGGGGGGGGGTGTGGGAGACATAACAACAAAACCACAAGAATATATAGAGGGTAGTCCTGGTGGGGGTGTAGTCTTTTAATTTGATTTTTGATTTAGAGGGTCCAGTTACGGATTGCAGCCTCCTGTAAATGTTTTTTGAGAGTGGTTTTGAAGGTGGGCAGTGTTTTGCACTCCTTTAAGATTATAGGAAGGGCGTTCCACATTTTTACTGCATAGTTTGCAAACGAGTTTAACCCCTTGTTTGTGGTGCAACGCGGTTGAACGTGGTTCGTGGAGCTTCCTCTGGTATTGTATGTGTGGACGTTGTTCACTTTTTAGAAGTATGTTGACAGGTACTTGGGTGTCTTTGTGGTGTAGCGTATCTTGAAGACCAGGCCCAGTGCAAGCTGCTGCACTCTGTCAACTACTCGTAGCCAATCAAGGCTCAAAAAATGAGCAGCGGTTAGATGTGTCCTAGGGTTGAGGCCTAGCAGAAGCCTAACCAGTTTATTTTGGGCTGTCTGGAGTCTTGTTTTTTGGGCCTTTGTGGTTCTATAGTACCATGATGTTACGGCATAGTCGAAGTGACATTGAATGAGAGCTCCTGATAGGGTCCTCAGTGTGTTTTTACTGACAAGTGAGGATATCCTGTACACGAATCTAGTTCTATGGTTAACTTTTTTGATTACTTTTGCTGCCATTTTATCTCCGGAAAGATTTGCCTCTAAGATGGAGCCCAGGTATGTAATATCCTCTTTTCTTGTGATAGTAATGTTACCCACTTTTATTTTGTAATTTACAGCCTTTCTGAGTTTAGATGGGGATCCGTATAGGATGGTTTCAGTTTTACCTAGGTGTATTGATAGTTTATTGTCAGCTAGCCAGATGCAGATTCTACTCAGTTCAGTGCTTAGCGCTTTTTCCACCTGCAATATGTCCCTGTCAGAGACCAGCAGAGCCGAGTCATCCGCGAACAGGAACAAATTGCAATCACATGCTGATGACATGTCATTCACATATATTAGGAACAGTAAAGGTCCCAATATGCTTCCTTGTGGAACGCCGCAGGTCACTGGGAGGGGGGGGGACGGTGTTCCGTTCACACTAACCACCTGTTCCCTCCCCTCTAAGTAGGATTGCCAGTGCCACCCGAGAGGTTGGAGGAGCCGAGGTGGGAGGAGCGGCAGTTGTAGTCGGCCCTCCAGCCCTTCGGCTTCTTCGGCGGGTGGCACTGGCAGCGCAGGATGCGGATGAAGGCCAGCTGTTGAACTCGTGGCTGTTGCAGGGGTAGATGATGGGGTTCAGGCAGCTGTTGAAGTAGCCCAGCCAGAAGATCACCTTGAATAATGTCCCCGGGGGACGCAGGTTGGCGTTGAAGGAACCTGGGACAGGCAGACAGACAGAGAGACAGGAGATACAGGTTATAATGTATCAATCAATCAATTAATTAATTAATCAGTCTTGTTAGTTGGAATCCTCCTACGAACATTGTTAAAAGATATGTTTATATGCATTCTGGATAGTGTAGTGTGTCTGCTACTTGTGTATATATCTTTTTTAGATTAGTTCAGAATTATTTCACTTCGTTATTTAAGAGGGGACACACTTTAAAAAACGGCCTTAAATTGTGGACCTTTGGCCGTGAGAGGGGGGGGGGGTCGTTCGAACCGTCCGCCCCCCCGCCCCCCTCGCTACGGGCATGAATATTGTCCCCTTTAATGAGACAATTGACATTACGACATTACGACTGCATACCCATTTTCCAGATTTAGAAGTTCTTACATTTGAATGTGTTTCATGCATTGTAAAGCTTTACACTTTAAGGTTTTGTGTGTGAGTTTTGGGATTTGTGTTTAGAGTTTTGAGAAAACGAGCCATGTTTTGTGGAAGCGCTGGAGAAAAACTGTAACACTACAGCACTGTTACAACTACAGTTGTGATGGTACAATAGTACACCCTACTGGTCGAAATCAGGAAAATGCTTACGGCACCGGGTATTCCCAGGCGGTCTCCCATCCAAGTACTAACCCGGCCCGACCCTGCTTAGCTTCCGAGATCGGACGAGATCGGGCGTGGTCAGAGTGGTATGGCCGTAAACGAAATGTACAGTGGTCGGTACTGTATATAAAGAGACATCAACCACGTTGCAATATAAATAATGTCATCGTGTATACGCAGAAGGCAGGAAATTATCTTGGAAAAACAAACCAATCAAAAACGTAATTAACTAAACAAACAAACATTTCATTCACAACTGAAAAGAGGGTGCGGCATCATCCACAACGTGAGATACTTATTTGAGATAATTTACATCTTTTTAACACAGCAAAACATTGAAAATGGCAATTCTCCGGGTACTACAGAAAACGGATCATTTAAACAACTAGTATGTGCAGAGGGTCTTTCGGGTGGGGGGGGGAGGTGTGGGAGACATAACAACAAAACCACAAGAATATATAGAGGGTAGTCCTGGTGGGGGTGTAGTCTTTTAATTTGATTTTTGATTTAGAGGGTCCAGTTACGGATTGCAGCCTCCTGTAAATGTTTTTTGAGAGTGGTTTTGAAGGTGGGCAGTGTTTTGCACTCCTTTAAGATTATAGGAAGGGCGTTCCACATTTTTACTGCATAGTTTGCGTGGTCAGAGTGGTATGGCCGTAAACGAAATGTAACGTGGTCGGTACTGTATATAAAGAGACATCAACCACGTTGCAATATAAATAATGTCATCGTGTATACGCAGAAGGCAGGAAATTATCTTGGAAAAACAAACCAATCAAAAACGTAATTAACTAAACAAACAAACATTTCATTCACAACTGAAAAGAGGGTGCGGCATCATCCACAACGTGAGATACTTATTTGAGATAATTTACATCTTTTTAACACAGCAAAACATTGAAAATGGCAATTCTCCGGGTACTACAGAAAACGGATCATTTAAACAACTAGTATGTGCAGAGGGTCTTTCGGGTGGGGGGGGGGGGGGGGGGGGGGGTGGGAGACATAACAACAAAACCACAAGAATATATAGAGGGTAGTCCTGGTGGGGGTGTAGTCTTTTAATTTGATTTTTGATTTAGAGGGTCCAGTTACGGATTGCAGCCTCCTGTAAATGTTTTTTGAGAGTGGTTTTGAAGGTGGGCAGTGTTTTGCACTCCTTTAAGATTATAGGAAGGGCGTTCCACATTTTTACTGCATAGTTTGCGTGGTCAGAGTGGTATGGCCGTAAACGAAATGTACAGTGGTCGGTACTGTATATAAAGAGACATCAACCACGTTGCAATATAAATAATGTCATCGTGTATACGCAGAAGGCAGGAAATTATCTTGGAAAAACAAACCAATCAAAAACGTAATTAACTAAACAAACAAACATTTCATTCACAACTGAAAAGAGGGTGCGGCATCATCCACAACGTGAGATACTTATTTGAGATAATTTACATCTTTTTAACACAGCAAAACATTGAAAATGGCAATTCTCCGGGTACTACAGAAAACGGATCATTTAAACAACTAGTATGTGCAGAGGGTCTTTCGGGTGGGGGGGGAGGTGTGGGAGACATAACAACAAAACCACAAGAATATATAGAGGGTAGTCCTGGTGGGGGTGTAGTCTTTTAATTTGATTTTTGATTTAGAGGGTCCAGTTACGGATTGCAGCCTCCTGTAAATGTTTTTTGAGAGGGGTTTTGAAGGTGGGCAGTGTTTTGCACTCCTTTAAGATTATAGGAAGGGCGTTCCACATTTTTACTGCATAGTTTGCAAACGAGTTTAACCCCTTGTTTGTGGTGCAACGCGGTTGAACGTGGTTCGTGGAGCTTCCTCTGGTATTGTATGTGTAGACGTTGTTCACTTTTTGGAAGTATGTTGACAGGTACTTGGGTGTCTTTGTGGTGTAGCGTATCTTGAAGACCAGGCCCAGTGCAAGCTGCTGCACTCTGTCAACTACTCGTAGCCAATCAAGGCTCAAAAAATGAGCAGCGGTTAGATGTGTCCTAGGGTTGAGGCCTAGCAGAAGCCTAACCAGTTTATTTTGGGCTGTCTGGAGTCTTGTTTTTTGGGCCTTTGTGGTTCTATAGTACCATGATGTTACGGCATAGTCGAAGTGACATTGAATGAGAGCTCCTGATAGGGTCCTCAGTGTGTTTTTACTGACAAGTGAGGATATCCTGTACAAGAATCTAGTTCTATGGTTAACTTTTTTGATTACTTTTGCTGCCATTTTATCTCCGGAAAGATTTGCCTCTAAGATGGAGCCCAGGTATGTAATATCCTCTTTTCTTGTGATAGTAATGTTACCCACTTTTATTTTGTAATTTACAGCCTTTCTGAGTTTAGATGGGGATCCGTATAGGATGGTTTCAGTTTTACCTAGGTGTATTGATAGTTTATTGTCAGCTAGCCAGATGCAGATTCTACTCAGTTCAGTGCTTAGCGCTTTTTCCACCTGCAATATGTCCCTGTCAGAGACCAGCAGAGCCGAGTCATCCGCGAACAGGAACAAATTGCAATCACATGCTGATGACATGTCATTCACATATATTAGGAACAGTAAAGGTCCCAATATGCTTCCTTGTGGAACGCCGCAGGTCACTGGGAGGGGGGGGGACAGTGTTCCGTTCACACTAACCACCTGTTCCCTCCCCTCTAGGTAGGATTGCCAGTGCCACCCGAGAGGTTGGAGGAGCCGAGGTGGGAGGAGCGGCAGTTGTAGTCGGCCCTCCAGCCCTTCGGCTTCTTCGGCGGGTGGCACTGGCGGCGCAGGATGCGGATGAAGGCCAGCTGTTGAACTCGTGGCTGTTGCAGGGGTAGATGATGGGGTTCAGGCAGCTGTTGAAGTAGCCCAGCCAGAAGATCACCTTGAATAATGTCCCCGGGGGACGCAGGTTGGCGTTGAAGGAACCTGGGACAGGCAGACAGACAGAGAGACAGGAGATACAGGTTATAATGTATCAATCAATCAATTAATTAATGAATCAGTCTTGTTAGTTGGAATCCTCCTATGAACATTGTTAAAAGATATGTTTATATGCATTCTGGATAGTGTAGTGTGTCTGCTACTTGTGTATATATCTTTTTTAGATTAGTTCAGAATTATTTCACTTCGTTATTTAAGAGGGGACACACTTTAAAAAACGGCCTTAAATTGTGGACCTTTGGCCGTGAGAGGGGGGGGGGTCGTTCGAACCGTCCGCCCCCCCGCCCCCCTCGCTACGGTCATGAATATTGTCCCCTTTAATGAGACAATTGACATTATGACATTACGACTGCATTCCCATTTTCCAGATTTAGAAGTTCTTACATTTGAATGTGTTTCATGCATTGTAAAGCTTTACACTTTAAGGTTTTGTGTGTGAGTTTTGGG
This sequence comes from Nansenia antarctica, assembly GCF_963989245.1. Classification (NCBI taxonomy): domain Eukaryota; kingdom Metazoa; phylum Chordata; class Actinopteri; order Argentiniformes; family Microstomatidae; genus Nansenia; species Nansenia antarctica. Next base: position 17,940,876 of record NC_137687.1, on the reverse strand, counting down.
ATTTGTGTTTAGAGTTTTGAGAAAACGAGCCATGTTTTGTGGAAGCGCTGGAGAAAAACTGTAACACTACAGCACTGTTACAACTACAGTTGTGATGGTACAATAGTACACCCTACTGGTCGAAATCAGGAAAATTCTTACGGCACCGGGTATTCCCAGGCGGTCTCCCATCCAAGTACTAACCCGGCCCGACCCTGCTTAGCTTCCGAGATCGGACGAGATCGGGCGTGGTCAGAGTGGTATGGCCGTAAACGAAATGTACAGTGGTCGGTACTGTATATAAAGAGACATCAACCACGTTGCAACAGTGGCGGATACAGAAAGTGGCTGATGGGTAGGCCTGGAAAAATCTGGGTAGGCCTGAGTGAAACTCATCACCGCACGTTTTAGACCTAATTCAGTGGCGGCTGGCCGATAGAGGGCGCTGGGGCGCCGCCCCCACCTTCACTTCCTAGTTGTGATTTGTAAAAGTTTTTTTTTTAAATAAACATTGTTTATTCACAAAATGCGGCTGATATTCTGTCGGCGCCTATCAGCATTCATTAAAAATCCTCCAATACAATAAACATTTTTATCTGTGTGTGTGTGTGTGTAAAACTCACTGTTAAAATACATAGGGGAGGAGTCGGGGCGCCGGTCATTGGAAGTCTATGCCAGGACGAATACTTTTCGCTTACACGTGAGCTGTAGCAGCGCTCCAATTGGCTGTCTCTATTTCTTGGCCAGGACGCACATTTGTGCGCCCTGGCCAAGAAATCTCTGGTTGTATTGCAGACAATGCATTATGCTGAGGACTCCCGACTTCCGGTTTTCCGGACTTCGGGCTTCCGGAGTATTTTAAATGAACATTCGTAATGTCTGTCTCTGATGTTCATGGTCAATTAAATCAGCCTATTTTGTGCAACTAATAATGTTCCCGCTAATGGGTTACCCAAGCAGCCTCGCACCTAACGTGCAAGCACCTATCTTCGAACTATTCATAGCAATATGCGCGGGGCAAGGCGGAGGTACGGGTAAACACGGCTCATGTTCTGTCATCAAAGGTAAGAGTTGGTTTTCTTTAACTCAGCTGATGCATTGTTGTGTTTCTGACATGGTCTGGTTGTGTTTCTGACATGGTCTGGTTGTGTTTCTGACATGGTCTGGTTGTGTTACAGACATGGTCTGGTTGTGTTTCTGACATGGTCTGGTTGTGTTTCTGACATGGTCTGGTTGTGTTACAGACATGGTCTGGTTGTGTTTCTGACATGGTCTGGTTGTGTTACAGACATGGTCTGGTTGTGTTTCTGACATGGTCTGGTTGTGTTTCTGACATGGTCTGGTTGTGTTTCTGACATGGTCTGGTTGTGTTTCTGACATGGTCTGGTTGTGTTACAGACATGGTCTGGTTGTGTTTCTGACATGGTCTGGTTGTGATACAGACATGGTCTGGTTGCGTTTCTGACATGGTCTGGTTGTGTTTCTGGCATGGTCTGGTTGTGTTTCTGACATGGTCTGGTTGTGTTTCTGACATGGTCTGGTTGTGATACATCATTGAATGTGTTGACCACCATCACTCTCCATCATCATCCATCATGTGCAGTGTTTCCTCTACATGCATTTATTCGTGGCGGGCCGCCACAATGGAATTTCCTCCGCCACCATTCAGATTTCTCAAAAAAAAAAAAAAAAAAAAGGCCGCTTTTCAGACCTTCACAGCGCTAGACACACCCACAAGCGCGAAGCGACGCGCTTGCAAAACTGTTTTGTGATAGATGTCTCTGTCCTTTCTACTGTATGTGTGATAGATGTCTGTTTGAGGACGATTTCTCAGGAGTTTGCGAGAGTCTGCTCTCCACTTTACGTCTCTACACAGTTTAGTTTCATTTCAGCTGCCTGACGTTGAGATGCTCCTCCTCCCCTCCCAGTACAGCTCTCCTCCCTGGAACAGAGTTAACCCTTTACAGGCTGCTCTGTTTCTAACATGTGGTTTTACAGACACGCTCTTCTTACCTGTCATTTCCAGTCATCATATTGTTCCCAGTCAGTATAAACTGTAATCACAATAATATGTGTGATCAGGACTAAGGTTGCTACAGAGTAAACACTTCCTCTGGCATGGATCACCGTGTTTGATGTCACTTAAGTTGTAAAGTAATACATGTTTTAACGAGCGATGCCGCACCTCAATCTTGCTGCCTATGAGGCTCGGCATAACCACAGCCAAAGATTTGTATTATTGTGTACTGTAAAATAAATTCTGATTCTGATTCAAGATGTTTTTGTATCATTAAAATAATAATAGTTACAACAACCATAAAGCCTCCATAATGATAATGAAAAGAAGGGGAGACGATTTTTTTATTGACAACGGAATTACATGCTGGAAAAACATGCAGACACAGACAATAAGAGACACACGGGAGAAGTACGGGAAAACATTTTATTTTTTTTGGCCATCCTCGAGTTTTGGCTGAAATTACGTCGTTGTTTTGAGCGCGCGTGCGCGTTTCATGCCCGTGTACGCGAAAAAAGCTTTACACTTTAAGGTTTTGTGTGTGAGTTTTGGGATTTGTGTTTAGAGTTTTGAGAAAACGAGCCATGTTTTGTGGAAGCGCTGGAGAAAAACTGTAACACTACAGCACTGTTACAACTACAGTTGTGATGGTACAATAGTACACCCTACTGGTCGAAATCAGGAAAATGCTTACGGCACCGGGTATTCCCAGGCGGTCTTCCATCCAAGTACTAACCCGGCCCGACCCTGCTTAGCTTCCGAGATCGGACGAGATCGGGCGTGGTCAGAGTGGTATGGCCGTAAACGAAATGTACAGTGGTCGGTACTGTATATAAAGAGACATCAACCACGTTGCAATATAAATAATGTCATCGTGTATACGCAGAAGGCAGGAAATTATCTTGGAAAAACAAACCAATCAAAAACGTAATTAAATATATCCTCCGGCAGTATAAGCAATGTGATGGCTACTGGAAGGCTGTGTCTACGCCCGGTCCTGCTGGCGATCCAGAATCTGAACAGTTTCTCTCGATGCTCGCTGGTCTGAACCGTTGGCGAGGTGACGTCATACCTGACAAGATAGGCACAGTCAGGTGCAACTCAGCCGTGTGTCTTGAGCCTGGTCGGGAGTACCTGATGTGGGGCAAGCTACCCAAGTCCACTATTGTGTCTCCTGGTAGTGCTGTGATGACAGAGCCCACATCGTGTCGCTCAGCTCCAAGAGGGGTTCTGGTGGCCAGAGTTGTTACTCCTTTGTGGGGAGACGGATGGGTTCCATTAAAGCTGATCAACTCGTCCGACAGGCCCGTCTTGGTAAGACGCAATGCTAAATTGGCCGACGTCTTCTCCTGCATTGCGCTCGAGGACATGGATGAGACCGGACCTGCTGAGGTCCCACTACTCAGTTGCTGTCAAGTAACCCCGTCCAGTGAAAATGCGGCCCGCACTGTTGATGAGGAACTGAAGTACATGGGATTGAGTGGGCTCGACATACACTCCTGTGACGTGTCTGAACAGTGTAGAAGCAAGATGGCTGACCTGGTTGTGCGCTACAAGGACATCTTCTCACGCCATCACCTGGATTGTGGAGAGGCAAAGGGCTTCATACATCGCATTCACCTCTCAGATCACAGGCCATTCCGGCTCCCATTCAGACGAGTGCCCCCCAGTCAGTATCAGAAGTTGCGCCAAGTACTGAGTGAGATGGAGGAGAAAGATATAATCAGGAAGTCAACCAGTGAATATGCATCTCCGTTGGTTCTTGTATGGAAAAAGAACGGAGATCTCCGTATCTGTACAGACTTTCGCTGGCTGAACAAGAGGACCCTGAAGGATGCTCACCCTCTCCCTCACCAGGCCGACTGCTTAGCTGCACTTGGAGGTAACTCCTTGTTTAGTACTATGGATCTAACCTCAGGGTTTTATAACATGCCACTACACGAGGATGACAGAAAGTACTCTGCCTTTACAACACCTATGGGCTTGTATGAGTATAATCGCCTCCCGCAGGGCCTCTGTAATAGTCCTGGGAGTTTCATGCGTATGATGACTAGCATTTTCGGAGACCAGAACTATCTGAGCTTACTGGTTTATCTGGATGATTTATTGGTGTATGCCCCTGATGAGAGGACAGCTCTGGAACGCTTGGAGATGGTGTTCAGTAGACTGCGTGGTCATAACCTGAAATTGGCCCCCAAGAAGTGTTTTTTTCTCCGGAAATCCGTCAAATTCCTCGGCCACATAATTAATGACAACGGTGTGTTGACTGATCCCAGCAAAGTTGAGAGCATCGCAAAGATGACAAGTGCTGACCTGATGGAAGCGGACGGTGTAACCCCCTCACAGAAACGAATCAGATCTTTCTTGGGGATGATCAATTATTACCAGCACTTTGTGCCTAGCTTCTCCGCTATTGCAAAGCCTCTCTTCTCTCTGTTGACGGCCCAGAAGAGAAAAGGGAAGGTGAAACAGTCCAAACAAAGGTCACAAAGCAGGAAGTTGAATGTTACTGACTGGACCCCCGAAACGGAGCAGGCTTTCCAGAAGCTGAAAACGGCGCTGGTTGAGACGGCTGTCCTGGCTCACCCTGACTTCAGCCGTCCCTTCATGCTGTCAACGGACGCGTCCCTTGATGGCATCGGTGCTGTCCTGTCGCAGATCCAAGAGGGTGAAGACCGAGCGAGGCCAATCGCATTCGCCAGCAAGTCCCTCTCTCAGTCTCAGAGAAACTACCCAGCCCATCGGTTGGAATTCCTAGCCTTGAAGTGGAGTGTCTGTGACAAGTTCAGCCATTGGTTGAAGGGGCATGATTTCACTGTTTGGACGGACAATAATCCATTGACTCATATCATGACGAAGCCCAAGCTGGACTGCTGCGAGCAACGATGGGTGGCTAAGTTAGCGAGCTATAACTTCGACATCAAGTACGTGCCAGGCCCACAGAATGTTGTCGCTGATGCCTTGAGTCGTGTGCCTTTCGTCAAGCAGAGAGTCAGTCACAGATTACTTGAAGAGCCCTACAAGAATCTCCTCTCCGAAGTCCAGGATGTGTCGAGTGCTTCTGTACAGGACGCCTTCCGGTCGTCCAATGATAGTGGTGACACTCCACGCCAGGCAGAGAGTTACGCTCAAAGTGTCCCATCACCTCTGCATGTCCACGCTCAGTCTATGGAAATGGATGAAGTGTCTGTTGTTCTACAGTCATATGACGATCTGTGGGAGGTCGGAGCAAGAACGCGCGCTGTAGCAGTCTTGCACCATTTGCCTCAGTTAGTCCCAGGTGGTCAGGACTCACTTCCTGCTTACAGTGAGAAGGAACTCCGGGATGAACAGCTCAGAGACAGGACTCTCTCTCGAGTCTTGTACTATGTGGAGAGACATCGGAGACCCTCCAGGAGAGAGAGAGATAAGGAATCAGTCACAGTCATGAGGTACCTGAAGCACTGGGAGAAACTTGTTGTGAGCAATGGGATACTCTACAGAGTCTCGAGGGATCAAGTCGTGAAGTCAAAACGCCACCAGTATGTGGTTCCTGAGTCTAAGAAAGTTGAAGTTCTGAGAGGTGTTCATGACCATGCCGGCCATCAAGGTCAGTTCAGGAGTCTTGGCTTGGCCAGACAGAGGTTCTTCTGGCTCAACCTCGACAGAGACGTAAGAGACTACGTCCGTAACTGCCAGCGGTGTATTGTCAGTAAGACTGTTGAACCTGCTGCGAGGGCGCCTTTGCAGAGTATCACATCAACCAGGCCACTTCAGTTGGTTTGCATTGATTTCTGGTCAGCGGAGGACTCAAGGAACAAGTCAGTTGATGTGTTAGTTGTTACTGACCATTTTACAAGAATGGCCCAGGCATTCCCCTGCAAAGATCAGTCAGCCAAACAGGTGGCGAGAGTTCTATGGGACAAGTTCTTCTGCGTCTTTGGGTTCCCAGAACGTATCCATAGCGACCAGGGAGCTAGCTTCGAGAGTCAACTAGTGAGTGAGCTGCTCAGAGTCTCCGGTGTCAGAAAGTCGCACACAACCTCGTATCACCCGATGGGTAACGGTAGTGTGGAACGTTTCAATAGAACTCTCGGTAACATGATCCGAGCGCTTGAACCAGAGGCAAAAATCAACTGGCCGAGGCGTTTGCAAACTCTGACGTTCATGTACAATAGCACAGCGCATGAGTCAACTGGCTATGCACCTTTCTATCTGATGTTCGGGCATACTCCTCGTCTCCCTGTCGATATACTCTTCCGGACAGTCCTGAATGATCCAGCTGTGGTCAGCTACGACAAGTATGTGATGTCTCTCACGAAGGATCTGAGAGAAGCTATGGTCATAGCCCAGGAACATGTCATAAAAGAACAGCACCGTCACACAGAGCTCTACAACAGACGAGTGAAAGGGCCCACCATTGACGTCGGAGACCGTGTGCTGTTGGCGAACAAGAGAGAGAGAGGAAAGAGAAAGGTGGCTGACCGTTGGGAGTCTACTGTATACACTGTGGTGGATAGGAACTCTGAGACTCACACATATAGGATACAAGACACTGTCACTGGACGAGAGAAGGTAGTCCACCGTAATCTATTGTTGTTGGTGAACTTTCTGCCGGTGTATGATACGAGTGTGATCTCTGACCCAGTTTCATCCCTGTCTGCTGTTCATACATCAAATGAGCCAAGTGACATGTCCGTGTCGGAAGTGGAACAGGATTCCTTGCCTGGGGAAGTGAGTAGAGGAACCGCGTTCGAGTCGGAGAGAGTGGATTCCTGTCCTGGGAGTGAGGGAGGGGAGGTTGAAGACATGGAGTATGGGGGAAGAGCTGTTCGGGAGAGGGATGTTCCCTTGACTGTTCCAGAGCTCAAGGATCCCAAGGGAAGAACCCTGGAGTGGGTCACCCAGTTACCATTCACTGACCACTCACGGACAGAGGCTACTAACACTGTAGTGTCTTCAGTCTCGTTTGCCCCTCAGAGGGTCCCCGAGCAGATGGCTGAGGAGCAAATGGTAGATCAGTCCATTAACTCTGATTCTAGATTTGTGGTTAGCGCTGATGATTGTACTGATGTTTCTGGTAACACGAATCAGACAGATGATGCTAGTGACACACAGCGTACTGACACTCTAGCTTCTGTTACACAGTGTGAACATCCTAGTACAGTCACACAGGTCAAGTCCAAGTTTGGTCGCCTTATCAAACCAGTTGACAGATTGATTTATACTATGTCAGGACAAGACATTATCCAAGACACTAAGTCAAACATTCGAGCTGTTTGTAGGTCAGTGTACCAGGCTTTCCACAGTTAGATAAGGCGAAGCTCAGTTCAGTGCATGTATACACTGTGCACACTGACATCCTATGACATATAGGTTTGTTCGTTATTCTGATTGTTTCATAAGAGGTTGTGGCCTCTTGAAGGCTAGTAATACACAGTGAAAATAGGGTCTGTGGGGTGTAGAACGCATCCTACCGCCAGTAGTTGGTTGGAGAGATAGTTTACCTCTCTTTCCACTTCATCCTTATAGGATACTTTTCAAGTTGGCTGTCCTGTCCTTTGGCGGCCCTATGTAATAGTGTAAAAAGTAAAAAGTAGTATTTAAATGTATAGTTGCTGCTCAAGGTTGGCGAAATTCAGGGGAGGTGGGTGTAACAGAGTTGGGAATGTATGTTTAGTTGTGGTGAATGTAGATGAGTTTCGCCGTGCTTGAGCAGCCCTGGTTGTTGTTGGAGCCCCCCTTTGGAGTTTGGGTGTACTGCAGGTCTGCGCGTTCTTTTGTCCTTCTCTTGTTGCCGTACTTACGGGGGTACCAGAACATGGCCGCCATCTTAATGGGTATGTGCGCTATGTAAAATGCTCCTCGTGTTTTGTTGTTTGTATGAAGAATCTTGTAATGTAGGGTGAAAATGTTGGTGTAGTACTGTGCTGTTTGTTTTTACATGTATTGTGATGATGTGAAACAGAACATTTATTGTATTGTAGTTGTTGGTTTGAGGGATATGAAGAAGGACTAGGAGCACATGGTTAATGTGTAAACAAGAGCTGTGTTTATTGCACACTCTGCATTCACTTCCTCATTCACACTTCCTGGTCGCCTTAAATACACCTCATCACCCTGCTAAGGCACCTGGGTAATGTAGTGAATTCGCCCTGATCACTCAGTGGGTGTCTAGTCACCACACAGGTCCCCCCCAGAATTCACAAACACTGACTTCCCATAACGTGCCGGAGCTCGGAGGACTCGTCCAAAGCGATTACGGGACTCCGGAACTTGGGCTGGACGGAAATCTCTTGGCTGCTGACAGCCTGGCCCGGAACCACTGGGAGGTTTTTTTGTTGTGCTTGTAGGAGGGCGGCCACGACGTGGTGGAGGGGCCACCTCCACAGCCCGTTCTCCATCTAGATGAGCTGTCTTCAGGCGGTCCACTGAGATATGCTCCATACTTCCCCCTATGTCAATGATAAAGGTCTTGTCGCCTGTCTCCACAACTCTGTAGGGGCCATCGTAAGGCGGCTGTAGAGGGTTCCTATGTGCGTCGTGGCGGATGAACACATATCTTGCTGATTGGAGATCCAGAGGGACATGGATACGTGGCAGGCTGTGATTTGAAGTAGGGGTCGGCATAAAGGCACTTGCCTTGTCCCATAGATTACGAAGTTGTTCTGGTGCAGACCAGGGAACGTTAACAGAGGGGAAAAAATCACCCGGTACTCTAAGGGCCTGGCCATAAACAAGCTCTGCCGAAGAAGAGAGGAGGTCCTCCTTAGGTACAGTACGAAGTCCCAGCATCACCCAGGGTAGCCTGTCGATCCAGCTATTGCCCTGGAGGTCCACTTTCAGGGCTGCTTTCATGGAACGGTGAAATCGCTCACACAGGCCATTGGCCTGGGGATGATATGCTGCAGTCCGATGGAGTGAAATACCCAACTGTTGGGTGATAGAGGTCCACAATTGTGAGGTGAATTGTGGTCCCCGGTCTGAGGAGAGGTCAGAGGGAACCCCGAACCGGGCGATCCAAGTACCAATGAATCCGCGGGCCACCTCAGCTGTCGTTGTTCCCGACAGTGGAACCACCTCTGGCCACCGTGTCGTTCTGTCCACCATTGTCAAGAGATGGGTGAACCCTCCAGAAGGAGGAAGAGGTCCAACTAAATCCACGTTGATGTGGTCAAAGCGCCTTTCTGGGACTGTGAACTGCTCCAATGGTGCCTTCACATGTCGATGGACTTTTGTGAGCTGGCATGCGATGCATGTTTTGACCCAGTCGCGAATGTCCTTCTTCATGCCATGCCAGACAAATTTTTCTGTCACCAGACGCTGTGATGGCTTCCGGCCTGGGTGTGACAAGCCATGTATGACATCGAAAACCTTCCGTCTCCACATCTTGGGTGCCAGAGGACGGGGCTGGCCAGTAGAGACATCGCATAGCAGTGTCGTACCCTTATCGTCAAAAGGGACATCCACCAACCGAAGCCTTGTAGTCGCCGTCCGAAAGGCCTGAATGTCAGGGTCTGCATCTTGGTCCACAGCCATGCGGGCATAATCGATGCCGAGGTGGACGGTGCTTGTGAAGGTGCGAGAAAGGCAGTCAGCCACGACGTTCTGCTTTCCTGCTACATGTTGTATGTCTGTAGTAAATTCAGAAACGTAGGAGAGATGACGCTGTTGCCTGGCTGACCATGGCTCCGACAGTTTAGACATGACAAAAGTTAAAGGCTTGTGGTCTACAAAAGCAGTGAATGGTCGAGCCTCTAGGAGGAAACGGAAATGTCTGACTGCCAGGTAAAGGGCTAGTAGCTCACGGTCGAACGTGCTGTATTTCTGCTCACTAGCACGGAGCTGCCGGCTAAAAAAAGCGAGAGGCTGCCAAACCCCGTCAATCTGCTGCTCTAAAACAGCACCAACTGCGCGGTCTGAGGCATCAGATGTCAAGGCAATGGGGGCATCTGGCACTGGATGTGCTAGCATGGTTGCATTTGCAAGAGCTTCCTTGGTGGCAGAGAATGATCCTGACATTTCACTGGACCAGTCAACAATGTGCTTGGGAGGCTTGCCCTTGAGGGCCCCATACAGGGGTCGCATGAGGCAGGCTGCTTGTGGAATAAAGCGATGATAAAAATTCACCATACCCAGGAACTCCTGTAGGGCCTTCACTGTTGTGGGGCGTGGGAACTGCAGCACCGCCTTCACCTTTAAGGGCAGTGGGGTTGCACCGGCAGAAGTGATGTGATGGCCGAGAAAATCAATGGAGGGCACCCCAAACTGGCATTTTGCTGGATTGACAATCAAGCCGTGCTGCTGCAATTGAGCAAAAAGGAGGCGGAGGTGTGACATGTGTTCTGCCTTGGATGTACTGGCCACCAGGATATCATCAAGGTAAACAAAAAGAAAAGGCAGATCACGCAACACTGAGTCCATCAACCGCTGAAAGGTTTGGGCGGCATTCTTCAGGCCGAAAGGCATTCGTAAATATTCAAAGAGGCCAAACGGTGTGATGACTGCCGTTTTGGTGATGTCTTGAGGATGGACTGGCACTTGGTGATATCCTCGAATGAGATCCACCTTTGAAAAAATAACTGCTCCTGCCAGGTGGGCTGAGAAATCCTGAATGTAGGGAACTGGATACCGGTCAGGCGTAGTGGCATCATTAAGCCGCCGGTAATCACCACACGGGCGCCAGCCTCCATTGGCCTTGGGAACCAGGTGCAAAGGCGAGGCCCAGGGACTGTCAGACCTACGAATGATGCCCAGTCTCTCCATGGAGCTGAACTCCTCCTTTGCTATCGCCAACTTTTGTGGGTCCAGCCGGCGGGCTCGAGCATGCACAGGCGGACCACTGGTAGGTATGAAGTGTGTCACATTGTGTTTTATGGAGCCAGCCAAAAACGTTGGCGTTGTGATGTCTGAAAACTCCAGCAGGAGTTGGGCGACATCATCAGCCGGTGAAAGGAGAGCGGCCAGTCTTGTCGATGTAGCGGTGGTGTGCTCACAAGCCAGTGAGCAGAAGGTCTCAGCGTTGACAAGCTGACGGTTACCCACATCCACCAGCAGCCCATTAGCACAAAGAAAATCAGCACCCAGGAGCGGGGTGGACACCTTCGCCAACACAAAGTCCCAAGAGAAACGTTGTCCAGCAAAGCACAGTGTTAAGGGGCGTGTGCCAAACGTGGGGATGGGGGTGCCATTAGCTGCTTCAAGGTTGGGGCCCAGTTTGGCTGCTCGGATATCCAAGGCTGACGCCGGCAGAATGCTGACCTGAGCTCCAGTGTCACAAAGAAATCTGCGGCCAGATATAGAGTCAGTAATGAACAGCAATCCGCTGGAAGGGCCGACACTCAGGGCTGCTAACGAGTGGCGGCCAACGCGTTTCCCGACCAGCTACAAGGTGGCAGGCACTTCTTTGCTTTGTTGCCGAACTTGCCGTGATAGAAGCAGAGACTTGACTTCTCACGGCGGGCCACAGCGCTGGCGGAGACAGAGTGTGTGTGCGGTTGATGCATGCATTCCTCCCAGGCAGTGCTGGTGTTGGTAAGGGGCGTGACTGAAACAGTCTTTCTCCCAGCTGAAAAAAAAACATCAGCTTCTTTAGCCAATTCACGAAGGTTTGCCTTTACAGAACTGGCTAAAGGCAAACGAATCTGGTCTGGGAGTTGCTGCAAAAAAAGCTCTTTAAAAAGGAAACATGGTTGATGATTGCCAAGCAGAGCCAGCATATGGTCCATTAACTCAGAGGGCTTTGAGTCTCCAAGCCCAGGGAGAGATAGGAGCTGCCGGGCTCTTTCTGGTTCTGACAATCCAAAAATTCCTTTCAGGTGCCCTTTAAGAGTGGTATATTTGTCCCTGGCTGGTGGGTTTTCTATCAGGTTTATCACCCGTGCGGCAGTTGAACCCTTCAGAGATGCCACCACATAGTAATACTTTGTGTCTTCTGCAGTTATATCCCTGATGGCAAACTGAGCTTCAGCTTGCACAAACCAAGCACTAACATTTTGCTCCCAAAACTCAGGCAATTTGAGAGCAACTGCATTAGCCATGTTCAAAAAAGTTTCAGAAAAACGTCCAAAAAACTCACTTGTCAGGGTCACCAATGTAGTTGTTGGTTTGAGGGATATGAAGAAGGACTAGGAGCACATGGTTAATGTGTAAACAAGAGCTGTGTTTATTGCACACTCTGCATTCACTTCCTCATTCACACTTCCTGGTCGCCTTAAATACACCTCATCACCCTGCTAAGGCACCTGGGTAATGTAGTGAATTCGCCCTGATCACTCAGTGGGTGTCTAGTCACCACAGTATGTTATTTTGAACGTGCAGATTCACAAGCAGACCAGAGAAGAATTGTGTTCTATATGTCTTCTCTGCAGGTATGTTGCTCCACATGTTGTTTGTAATTGTTATTTGTAATGTTTGAGGGAAATTTGTGTTCTTTCTGTGAACAAATTATCCTGATGTGAAATATACATAGACGGTGGTACCAGAACATGGCCGCCATCTTAATGGATTCACAAGCAGACCAGAGAAGAATTGTGTTCTATATGTCTTCTCTGCAGGTCAAATAAAAGAATTGATTGAAAGAAGTTTGGCTGTTTGACCATCGTTACATAAGCATTTAAGTTTACATAATAGATACATTCTCAGATTCCTACCGATCACCTATCCCCTATTTATATCCCCCCTATTTATGTCTCATTCTTGTTTTTTTTATTATTTTAGGACTGTGTTTGTTTGTTAGCACCTAGGGCTTGCATTTAAACTTCGTTGTATCTGTTACAATGACAATAAAGATCATTCATTCATTCATGCATTCATTCATTCATTAAGTGCAGTGTACTGTCAGGATAGAACTACGTCCAAACTGACTCTCTGTTGAAGAACCCTTTGTGGTTTTACCTAGACCACTTTTTCGGGAAGTTCTACAGTATTTAGAACCATTGTTTTTAAAAGCATAATACACACATGCATGCTCACACACACACACACACACACACACACACACACACACACACACACACACACACACACACACAGACACAGACACAGACACAGACACAGACACAGACACAGACACAGACAGACACAGACACATATACACACACAGACACACACACACCTTTTAGGATGATAAACAGTATACATCCTAAGTGTTTGGTGTCTCGGAAATGAGAAAGACGTGAAATTCGTCTTGAAAGTTTTTCTGACCTAAAACTCAGATTTTCGTTTTTTTAGCTAACATTCAACTCGAAGATGTGAAGTACCCACTCGTTATTTTTCCGAACAGTTTTACGTTCATTAAATAAGTGTAATCTATAACACAAGGACTTCGTTTCTTGTTGTTTGATGGGGATTCATTATCTTTGATGGGGATTTTCTGTGCTTAGTGATTTCAGGTGTAGCAACTTTCAAATACTCATGTCGTCTTCAATTTGTTTCCGATTTCAATGTATGATGCATCATTTGAAAGCTTACAGTCTGTAGTTTAAGCACATGTAAAAAACAGAAAAATGATTTTGCCTACAGGTAGCCCTTTTCATTGGCAGTTGTCACATATGTTACCTTCTCTATTGTTTATTAGACTTCACCAGCACCAAGACAACAATCATAAAGGGTTGCCTAGCCAACTACACAGACCTATGTCCTTCACTGAATAAGAAGTTCAGTCTCTCAGTCAACAAAGGGTTCTCGCGTGTGTCCACTGATCTTCTCTGCTGTGACAGTGCAGACTGCAACGGAGTCACCCTCCCTGGTATGAACGTGTGTGTGTGTGTGTGTGCGCGTGTGTGTGCGCGTGTGTGTGTGTGTTTGTGTTGAAAATGAAAATAAATGTTTTATTTCATTTGATGATACATAGTGGCATAATAGCGATCAAAAAACGTATTTTTGTTATGCTTGTTGTAAAGAAAATGTCTATAATGCATTGAAATGACAGTAAACTAAGATAATAAGATGGTTATCATAATTTTTCAAATCTTTATTAATTACCTAAGTAATTACAGAAAAAGTAAATGACATTTCTGTCATGACTTCCGCATTTACGAGAGTCGGAATGTGACGCTACCAAGCGGACCAATCACAGTTGTTATAGATAACTTTACATTAAATATGTCTATCATAAATATAATTTAAACCCAACGAACAGCCATGGGGCTCCCTGTAACTAATTATTTATTTATAAATAAACAGGATTGTACATAGCGATTTTTGTTGTTGTTATGCTTGTTGTAAATAAAAGTTATATGATGCATTGAAATGTCATTAAACTAAGATAATATGATGGTTATCATACTTTTTCCAAATCTTAATTAATAAGTAAAAGTAAAAGAAGAAGTAAGTTACATTTCTGTCATGGCTTCCGCATTTTGGCCAGAGTCGGAATCATATCGGAATCATGTGCTACCAAGCGGACCAATCACTGTGCTTACGGTTGCGTCGAAACTGCCGCATAGTTACATTTTTGGAGAGGTGCGCGTCAATCTACGCCGTAGCCTACGCCGTCGATTTTACGCAGAAGCATAAACTGGGCTTGATGAATGACATGGAGGGGACGTATGCGCATTGTCATTGTCATTTTGTGAGAAATGCGCTATACAAATAAAACTTGATTTGATTTGATTCGATCCTCTGACGAAGTCACTCTCCTTCTACTTTATCAGGCCTATAACTTTTTCTCAAAAAGGTCTGCTCAGCTGAAAATATCCCTCGTCCACTGTGCAGACAGTTGTTGTTTTTTTACCAGAGTTAACGAATCTTGTTTCTGTCTTGTATCTCTATAACAGCACCACGTCATCGTCGTCCAGTTAACCACGTGACTAGTATCTTTCTTCCGGGAATCGTGTTGCAAAAACACACTTTCAGGAGGTTAGATGCTAAACGGGATCCTTAGAACAACTCGACTTTGACGACATCTCATTGAAGTTGAGATTTAAAACGGGTTAGGGTTAGTGTTATGGTTATTAGTAGGTTCGTCCCAAGGATCCCAAGTAGCTACCGAGTCAGGAGACTAGTTTCTAAATCACGCCCACCAACCATCGTCGTCTAAACACAGCGATATAAAACCCGTGAAATACACAGGTTACAGATTTGAGAGTAGGAGAAGCATCTATTTAACAAGGTAAGACTGTCATGTTTCCGGGTTGTGTTGAAGTTTCGCTGGCCTGTTTTGGAGTGTGTGTTTGTGCATAAGACAGTTGGTCGCAGACTGCTTATTCATTGGTGACGCACCCTTGTTTAGACATACTTTCTTTTTCTTTTAGGAAGAAGAGGTTGCGAGGATATCATTATGGCATTTCACATCCCTCATGTTCCAATCCAGACATTTCCATTCTGAAAGTGTATTTTAATTAATTGTCTGGTTTTATCAAGACATTTCAAAGTTCAATCACTCATTTACCAAGGTTGTATTGGTCAAACATGGAATATAGTTTGTTCAATATTACTATATTCATTTCAATAATTTGATACATAGTTTAATGAATCAATAATCTCAAAGCTTGGAGTAGGGCTCCAGGCCTATTTCCTTATTCTAGGGGAAGACCCTGATGTTATGTATGGAGTTGAATGCACTTTGTCCCCACAGCTTTATGATGGTCTACCACTCTACTGATTGTGGATGATGTTGGGTTCCTCCCTGAACCTTCACACTCCCTTGATGAGGACATTTCTTTATTAGGAATAACCTCTTGAGATATGATGTCTCGAGATGATATGATATCTCGGGTCCTATGCGACAACAATAAAATAACAAGACAATTAGACAACACATTTCACAAAAAACTAAATAAAAATAAAATTAAAATAAAGTAACAACAGGACAACTGAACCACATGACATGACAAGGAAAATAACAAAACTTCCTGCCCCTTCCCCAGCCAGCAGCCTAATGTATGTGTATGTGGTTTTCAAGTTGAATGTCAAGTTCAGATTCCTTTGTGAGGGAACACATAACTGTTTACCATCCATGTATCATCCATTCAATTAGAGTTGGTATAATATATAATATATATATATATATATCAACTTGAAACAGTTGATTTGTAGCGAATGAGGAGGTGTAACCTGTCATGTACACATGAGAAAACAAACAATTTTATCTCGTCCACCTAGTTGAACCACATCCCTTCTATGTACTTCTAAGCCCCTAAAGACGTGACAAACAGGTTGTTTGTCTCTGTGGGTTTGGTCTTCAGATTGTTGCTCTGTGACCTGGTTGAGAAACCGCTGCCTTGTTTTGGTATTCCAGCTACACACCTTAGAACAAACACTGTTCCTATGGTGCAGGACACTATGTGCAGTATGTGTATACTCTCTCTCTCTCCCTCTGCTCAGGTGGTTACTGCTGGAATGTATAGTGTGTGTGTGTGTGTGTGTGTGTGTGTGTGTGTGTGTGTGTGCGTTTGTGTATAATGTCCCCATGCTTAGGGGGTTGTCTGTGTATGGGAAAAGACACACAGTTCTTTTCTTTTCCAGTTTCGAGTCCAGTTTGGCCAGTCTGCGCCATCAGTCTTTCTTTAGTGTCGTTGTCCAGAGAGTTTGTAATCACCGTTCTGTGGCACTCCCAAAATGTGTGTGTGTGTGTGTGTGTGTGTGTGTGTGTACATGTGCACATGTGAAATATTATACTTAGGCTACTTACTGTATTTTCCTACCACAGTTGTTGAGGAATACGATATGGCTGATTTCCCCTCAGACTGGATGAGTCATGTTAGCTAAGTGGTGTTGTCCTTTGTGTTAAAACTGGCCTATGTACAGTCTACTTCTGCTGTTACTATGCTCTGCTGTTACTATGCTCTCGTACCAGTTGTAGTCGACCAACTCGGCTGACTGGACCCCTTTTCCATACAGTATGAACACTCTTGGTTTGAGTGAAGTGCTACGCAAATCATCATGACCCCTATGATGTCATCCATTTAAAAACAACATTTGCACTCGCTCATTCCTAACTAGCTTTAAGTAGTGAAATAAGCACAGCGTAGAACATTCAGGTGTGAGACTATTGCTCTGGCGTGTGATCAGAATGAGCCCTCTCCTCTCTGCTCCAGATGGCATCCAAGAAGAGCGGTACCAGAGGCGCGGAGTCTGAGGGGCCGCTGGACGCGTCCATCATCCGGATCCCGCCCCACCACTACATCCATGTCCTGGACCAGAACACCAACATAGCCCGTGTGGAGACTGGACCGCTCACCTACATCCGCCAGGACAATGAGAGGTAAGGTGTGTGTGTGTCTGTGCGTGTGTGTGTCCTTCCTGGTCCTGTGTAGGGTGATGAGTGTAAATGTGTATGTGTCTGATGAGAGTGTGTATCTGTCTGTTATGGTGGGGGGGTTAGGGAAATGAGAGCTGTAGATATCAAGTAGGGAAGTTGACAAAGCTAGGTGACGTGAGGTTTCAGGTGGAACAGAGAGGAGGAAGTGTTTGATTTGATTTATTAGGATGCCCATGAACTCATGCAAAGCATCAGCTACTCTTCCTGGGGGGTATTCCACGAACGTTGATTAGTATATCGGCGATAAAAATAAATGCAGCGATCAGGCAACTCATTATTGGAATTCAAGCCTCAGGTGATTCCTCGAACGAGGATCAGGCTTGTGTCATGAGTGTTCACAGAACACCTGCTTAGAAATCCTCGATATGCGCGCGTGCACGCAGATATAAAGAGCCCTGAAGAGTCGAACTGTCGAAATGAAGATACTACACTCTTTTTGCGCAGCACTCCTAATTATTGATCTTTATTAAGACGAAAAATAAGATGTAAAATAGTGCAATACTGCCGCAATTAACAAGGCGAGGGAAATGGTTTGGCAAATTGTTGGCCGAGAAATTGCTGACCGATTAAATGCGTAGCTCATACTAGCCCCAGTTATTGTTATATGTTCATATTTTAATAACTGAATATTTACTACTGTGGTGATATCAGCAGCAGGCTACAAACCATCATATCGTCACAATGGCATAGTGGTATTGACCGCTGCCATGGTATTTTTTCGTAATTTTAAGACGGTGGTTCAAATCCCTCTTCAGACACACTTTTTTTACTGCATTTCGTTGTCTGAATCTAATCTAAAATCTCATCTAAAAAAGTATGTAGGCTATAAAATGATGGTGCAGGCTAATTTACAAGAACTGACACGATTACAATGGTGTTTGAAGCCTTTCTGAGTAGTAAATTATGTTCTTCTAACTGGACCCTGGTTAGAAGATCGATTTACAATATATATATTGTAAATCGATTTGCATGAAGGCTTCGGTTAAATGTAAAAAAATTAAATAAATGTTGAATTAAATCAAGTCTCGAACAGGCAACCTTCGGAACTCTAGCTGGCTGCCTTAACCACTGCGCCAGCCACACCGCTGTGATGACGGAGATGCAAGTTGATAGACATACCTATTTTATTTATTTTTTACACTTTATTTATTTATCTATCGATCTATCACACTTTCAAAACATCAAGTTATCTATCACACTTTCAAAATATCAAATTATCTATCTATCACACAGTCAAACTATCTATCTCGTAAAAAGTGGGAACTAATATTTCCTAAAAGACACTTGAGGAACTGTCGTTCAGGATGTAGTTTCCGCCTGTGAGACTTTTTTGACGCACGCATTACCTAAACCAGCCTGTAAGTCTGCTCGCGACCAGAATTACTCAGAAGGATTGGTTGCATAGCAACCAAGCAGCGAATTATTTGAGCCACATTGATGGAACCGACCGCAAGCTTAAATTAGCGCCCGGATCTGATTTAAACCTGTATCAGAGTTAATCTTGCTTTGTGGAACAGGGCCCAGGGGTCCACACGAAACATATAAAGGAAATCATCACAAAAACATATAACAAAGAAGAATAACATCAACATGCATGTCCAACGAATATAACACGGCCTTAGTTTTTGGTGAGCATCACAAAACACAGAACAAAGAAGAACCATCCACACACAACAATAAATAACACAAGTAGAATTAAAATACTCAGTTAGGAGTACAGTGACTACACACATCTCATGCGTCTGATTTTATTCTGGGTTGTTGAGACCATGTGACCTGGTAGAACGCACACCGCAGAAAATGTAGGCGAGGTGCTGGCAACGGAGCAAAGTCTAATTGAAGCCACATAAAAAAAGAAATAAAAAAAACATTGTTTCGAATTTGTTTTAGTTTTGGGAAGTGTGTGTGTGTGTGTGTGTGGGGGGGGTTACCACTGGTGGGGTGTGTGCGTGTAGTTACCTCTGGTGGGGTGATGTGTGTGCATCAGAGCTGAGTGTAAGGTCATGTTCTCACATGAAAGTCCGAATCATGACCCGGAGCAAGTAGAGGAGATTGCATACATTATTTCTCTGATTTGCGTTCTCACAGCCCTTTATGTAAATGAAGTAACATATGCAATCGAAGCAACAGACATGGTAGTTGATTGGTCAGAAAAATGTAAAATTGCCCGTTCGTCACGCTCTTATCCAGATCAACACACATGCGCTGTTGTTTTCCTATGGACTGCCTCGAGCAGCGTTCTCACCAAAAGCAAAGCAAAGTGATGGATGCGTCGTTTCTAATCGGAGCAAAACCACCCTTTTCAAGCGGAGCATGCGTCGGTTGTTTGCTCCAGGAGCAACTTCGAATGCACGTTCTCACAGCTCCAAACGACGCAGAGCAAAGCACATTTTATCCTAAACTCCGATTCCATGTGAAGCAAATGTTCTAGTGAGAACACACCCTAAGCTGCCTATACAAACAGACAGGGGTTTTCAGAACATTCTTTTTTTTTTTACAAAGGAAAGAAGTGATGCTTTTAACTAGAGGTGGGACGCGATTAAAACAAATATCAAAATAATTAGAGGCTTTGTAATTAATCACATTTTAATCGCATATCAATATTTGACATGAGAAGCAACAGTTTTCAATTCAAATGTATTTGGTATACGAGTGAATCAATGAATAACGTAGATCCATAAGCTTAAAGCAGCAAAATCCTGTTTATTTTAGCTACACAGACCGATCAGACAGATCACACAATGTACCTAACCTAATGTTACACTAACCCTCCTCACCCTCCCCTACCCACCCAAATATCCTTGGTCAAAATAATAAACAGACCAACAGTTTAACATAAAGTCACAAGTGACATCTAAAATGGTAACAAAAAAACCTCGCTACCCTTCACAGTAACAACAAACCCATTGGTCTCAGGATACCTCTAAGCCTGCTACTTTTTGCTGCTTCTCTTTCAGCCAGTTGCTGAGACAAACTAGCCTGTTTACATGTTCAGAGCTCAAGGCTGCCCTCTTTTTCTACACTATGTTGCCTGCAAGGGAGAAAAGTCTCTCACCAGGGACCGAAGTGGCAGGGCTGGCCAAATACTAAAAGAAAAAAAGAAAAGAATGCATTCAAATGCATTCAAAAGTAATTTAAAAAGTAAATGCGTTATTTTTTCTGCAATTTATTAATCGAAATTAATGCGTTAAAGGCCCAGCCCTACTTTTAACCTCATCAACTTTAAGCCAGAAGAGTCGGTCATGCATGTGGATGATATTGGGACAGACGAGGGCTTTGGTCCACGGCCAGACTGTGACCCTTGACCTCTGCCCTCCTGTAGGGTGCTGTTCTCTCCCCTGACCCTTGACCTCTGCCCTCCTGTAGGGTGCTGTTCTCTCCCCTGACCCTTGACCTCTGCCCTCCTGTAGGGTGCTGTTCTCTCCCCTGACCCTTGACCTCTGCCCTCCTGTAGGGTGCTGTTCTCTCCCCTGACCCTTGACCTCTGCCCTCCTGTAGGGTGCTGTTCTCTCCCCTGACCCTTGACCTCTGCCCTCCTGTAGGGTGCTGTTCTCTCCCCTGACCCTTGACCTCTGCCCTCCTGTAGGGTGCTGTTCTCTCCCGTGCGGATGACCATGGTACCCCCGCGCCACTACTGTGTGGTGCTCAACCCCATCGCCCGCGACGACAACGGCCAGGCGCTCTTCGACCAATCGGGGCAAGCCAAGCTTCGCCACGCCGACCTGGAGATCCGCCTCACCCAGGACCCCTTCCCCCTCTACCCTGGGGAAGAAATCCAGCAGGTAGGGTGTATGTTACCACCTCTACCCTGGGGAAGAGAGAGACCCAGCAGGTAGGGTGTATGTTACCACCTCTACCCTGGGGAAGAGATCATGATTAATCGCAGCCATCGATTGATGGCACTAATTAATATATAATTATATTTCAATATAATTATAATTGTATTATATTTTAATTTTATAATTATATTTTAGTTGGTAAAAGACAAGCTAGGCTGAAATTGTCAGAATGAATGTCAATCTATTGCCTTCAAGTCACTTGACAGTGATTAGAAAAAGTTTTGTTTTGTTTTCTCCCTATCTTCCTCACATGGTCAGCAAACACACACAAACACACACACACAACACACACAAACCCACACACGCACTCTACCTCGGATCGAGGACAGTTGCAGTACAGTAGAGAGTGTTTTCTTCCGTGTCAGAAGCGCCTCTTCTACTTCCCTTCGGTGAACTTCCTGGCCATTTCTATGCTACTAACAGAGTAGCTTGCTAGTAAGAGAACGTGTTTAGAAAGTGTTTTTCATACAAAATAAATAAACAAAATATTGTTTTTTACTGTAGTGGAAGATTGCCCTTAATTTCCAGTGAAGTAGCCGCCATCTTGTTGTAACATTTTTTGTTTATCCTGCTTCTTCATCACTTTGATTGGTCCAAAGAATGTAACCAATGTGAAAACTCTATGTGCTGACGTTAGCACTATTATAAGATAAACCCCCCCAACATGGAGTATGCTGACTCTCAGAATCCTCCCCCAGTCACTATGGACAACCAATCCTGCCTTTACACTACAGCTGTTTGCACACACCCCTGGTCAATGTGAACACTCAATTACCCTTTGCCTGGTACAATGACAATAAAGTTGAATCTAATGTAATAAATGTGATTGTCCCGAACAATGACAGACATAAAAACTACTATACTTTGACAGATGAATAAGAATAATAAATGAGGTAGGTTTAACCCTTGAGCCTTAAGAAACGACATACATGTAATCTGTGTATCTTTAAATGACCAAGTCAAAGGTCCATTCTCTCCCTCTCTCTCATCTCTCATCTCCCATCACCCACACTCCCCATTTTCTCTCTCTCTCTCAATTCAATTAAATGTTGACTTTATTGGCATGAACAAACAAATGTTTACATTGCCAAAGCATCAAAAAACAATCATAAGATAAAGAGGTGAGAACAATCAGGAAGTAAAGACACATATGAAAAGGCTAATAAGGGAAATAACACAAAACAAACAATAAACAATGATGGTATACTGCAAAGTTGATGGTCCACTGGCTGTGATGTCAATTCTCTCTCTCTCTGTGTGTCTCTCTCTCTCCCCCTCCTTCCCAGGATGTGACAGCGCTACAGATCGTGTACCCAGACACCGCTCTGCGTCTGCAAGCCTTGCTGGACTTTGAGGAGGCTGGAGGAGAGAAGAGGGTAGCTGGGGACGAGTGGCTGTTCGAGGGGCCAGGTATGTGGCCTGGAGGGGGGAGGTGAAATACAACCGGCGGGGGGGGGGGGGGGGGGGTCTTCTGTGTCTAACTGGCTGTGTGTCTTCTGTGTCTAACTGGCTGTGTGTCTTCTGTGTCTAACTGGCTGTGTGTCTTCTGTGTCTAACTGGCTGTGTGTCTTCTGTGTCTAACTGGCTGTGTGTCTTCTGTGGCTCTAACTGGCTGTGTGTCTTCTGTGGCTCTAACTGGCTGTGTGTCTTCTGTGGCTCTAACTGGCTGTGTGTCTTCTGTGTCTAACTGGCTGTGTGTCTTCTGTGTCTAACTGGCTGTGTGTCTTCTGTGTCTAACTGGCTGTGTGTCTTCTGTGTCTAACTGGCTGTGTGTCTTCTGTGTCTAACTGGCTGTGTGTCTTCTGTGTCTAACTGGCTGTGTGTCTTCTGTGTCTCTAACTGGCTGTGTTTCTTCTGTGGCTCTAAAAACGTAAAATAAAGAAACAAAAGAAGTTAAAACTATTAAAAAAGAAGCAAGAAAAGAGAGGAGAGGAGCGAGGGAGAAGCACGTCTAATCTACTCAGAAGCAGGAAGCTGTGTGTATGGCTGCTCTAACCCGTTAACATGGGCTGTATGGCTGCTCTAACCTGTTAACATGGGCTGTATGGCTGCTCTAACCCGTTAACATGGGCTGTATGGCTGCTCTAACCCGTTAACATGGGCTGTATGGCTGCTCTAACCTGTTAACATGGGCTGTATGGCTGCTCTAACCTGTTAACATGGGCTGTATGGCTGCTCTAACCTGTTAACATGGGCTGTATGGCTGCTCTAACCTGTTAACATGGGCTGTATGGCTGCTCTAACCTGTTAACATGGGCTGTATGGCTGCTCTAACCTGTTAACGTGGGCTGTATGGCTGCTCTAACCTGTTAACATGGGCTGTATGGCTGCTCTAACCCGTTAACATGGGCTGTATGGCTGCTCTAACCCGTTAACATGGCCTGTATGGCTGCTCTAACCTGTTAACATGGGCTGTATGGCTGCTCTAACCTGTTAACATGGGCTGTATGGCTACTCTAACCCGTTAACATGGCCTGTATGGCTGCTCTAACCTGTTAACATGGGCTGTAGGGCTGCTCTAACCCGTTAACATGGGCTGTATGGCTGCTCTAACCCGTTAACATGGCTGTAGGGCTGCTCTAACCTGTTAACATGGCTGTATGGCTGCTCTAACCTGTTAACATAGGCTGTATGGCTGCTCTAACCTGTTAACATGGGCAGCAAAATGAAACGCACACACGCTGCTGAGGTTGACGCTTGCGGCGTGTTTTAAGGGTTATTGACCACCATGTGTCCTGAAGGCAGGAAGACCACCAGTCCATCCCATGTGAAACCGGGGGCGGGGGCCCAAATTCGGCTTTAATCAGATTATCGATGACTTTATCTCCTCGATCGTGTGGTTGTGTGTTATTCTGAACTATGATCTGAGCGTATCCACACACAACCCCAAGGTGTGACGTATCCACACACAACCCCAAGGTGTGACGTCTCCAATGGCGTCCTGCTTTTGCATCTGATCATCCTATCTCTAATGATTTATACGTTAGTTTGGGTCTGGGTTTTTAGGAGGAAAGTAGTCCCGATAGGGCTTTCGGCAGGAGACGTGAACCTGACCCCCCTGACCCCTGCAGGGACCTACATCCCCAGGAAGGAGGTGGCGGTGCTGGAGACCATCAAGGCCACGGTGATCAGGGAGAACCAGGCCATCACCCTGCGGGCCCGGAAGGAGGGTGTGGACAGAGGAGGCGTACGCAGGGTGACCGGTGAGAGACCTGCTGTGTGTGTGTGTGTGTGTGTGTCATATGTACTGTGGTGGTGTGTATTGTGGTGTATTGTGGTGGTGTGTGGTGGTGTGTATTCATTGACGAAAGGACGACTCGCATGTATAGGTGGAAGGGAACATTCATTGTGAGCACGTAAAATGTGAGTCTCTCACAACGGCTTTGCATTGATGAAACCAGGTCGGATGAACGCATAGTTCGCTGTCCATTCCTCTTTAAATGCCCTGTTTTCACCGTCAACTTTCCTCTTTAGACCTTTGGAGAGTGACATTATGTTTCTCTTGCTAGCTAGCAGGTTAAATGTTTAGCTAACTTCACCCGGCACGCAAACAACCAATCCAATAATAATGTGACCTTGTCTGGGAGGAGGGGGAAATAATTATCACAATAAAACTACGTTAAAGAATTATTAGAATAAGTTAGGCTGCGCTACATCGTCAGTCCACACATTTATTATTCAAAACTATGGAAAAGGGTGAAACTACGTTTCAACGTTGTTGAGAATCACAACACAAACTCGCTAGTCAAGCCAAAATACTGCAGCGAAATGGATTGGACTGCTACCTAGTTAACTAGAACACTACTTTACATTGTTAGCAGGCTCACAAAACAAGCCGTGTTAGTTGACTAGCGATGTGTCATTGATTTTATACAACGCGGACATTTATTATTAATAATAATAATAATAATAATACATTTATTTTATAAGGCGCTATTTTATATGGCACTCAAGGTCGCCGTACAACAACAAATTTAAAAACAGTTACAAAATTCATTATTAAAATGTATTCACATTTTCCGAAAGAAAAGTCAAAGCATTAGAACGTAGAACGGAAAATCGCACGCACGCTTTGCGCACGGAAAGCCACCGGCCCCGATTTGGCCTGAATTTCTTTTTCCGTCAGGAGATTTTTTTTTGCTTTAATCCCTGACTTTAGTGGTGTGTGTGTGTGTGTGTCATGTACTGTGGTGGTGTGTGTGTGATGTACTGTAGTGGTGCGTGTGTGTGTGTGTGTGTGTGTGTGTGTGTGTGTGTGTGATGTACTGTAGTGGTGTGTGTGTGTGTGTGATGTACTGTAGTGGTGTGTGTGTGTGTGTGCAGGGTTTTTCCTGGCTCAAAATGAGGCGGAGGTGGTACCAGTGGTGTTTGACATCGGGGGGACCCATGAAGCAGCGCTGTCTGGGGGTCCTTAAATGAGCATCAAACACTTAATTTCTTTCATTCTGGTGAATTGATATGCACCAATTTGTGCCCTTTCTGCATCAATTCATGGTGGAAATGTCATTATTTATGTAAAGGAAAACACAATATTCAGGCACCAGATGACCATTCAAAATATAATGTAATATAATGCAATATAAGGCACTATGGCATTCTGTACTTTCAAATATGTATTCTCCTTGAGCAGTCAACATCAACTATCAGCTATTTCGCTAGCAAACACGAAAGATAACTTATTTGCGAAACAGCGCCCCCGCCACCACGTCGGCTCAGTTCCGCAATTGCAGTTAGAAATTACAGAAATCCACCGAGTGCAACGCTTGTAGAAAATACGACCGTCAGAGTTTTGTCGAGAGCTGGAGGCGGCTAGAAATATGACGGAAGCGGCCGCCTCATAATTCTCTATGCAGGAAAAACCCTGTGTGTGTGTGTGTGTGTGATGTACTGTAGTGGTGTGTGTGTGTGTGTGTGTGTGTGTGTGTGTGTGTGTGTGTGTGTGTGTGTGTGATGTACTGTAGTGGTGTGTTTTTCGGTTATTGACTATGGTGGAGGATGTTGATCTCAGATGTCTCATCTCTGCGTTGTGTCATTCCAACCATTCAATGTAAAACAGTACGCTCTTCAGGATCAATGATGGACTTCAAACCTCGGGTCTCTGGGTCCTCAGGAGAATAGATTTATGACAGAATTGCAGCATATAGGATACAGGCATAGTCTCTCTCTCATTCCAGCTTGCAACCAACTCCAACCCAACAACAAGATATTTTTACACAGGCAGAAGCATAAGCACCCATCTCACAGTTGTTGACATTCCCCATCAGACATTCCTGCAGATGATAAACTGTTGATAAACTGTCTCTAGATCAGTCTGGTAAACAGCCCTCGATTTGTGAGACTCTGCATTTTCACCTCTGACCTAATAAATCTGTGTGTGTGTGTGTGTGTCAGGTGAGGAGTGGCAGGTGAGGAAGGTGGGAGCGTATCTACCCGGAGCTCACGAGGAAGTCCTCGACATCGTCAACGCTTTCATCCTCACTGACAAGGTACGTCTGACCTCTCTCTCTCTCTCTCTCGCTCTCTACCTCTCTCTCTCTACCTCTCTCTCTCTACCTCTCTCTCTACCTCCCTCTCTCTCTCTCTCTACCTCTCTCTCTCTACCTCTCTCTCTCTCTCTACATCTCTCTCTACCTCTCTCTCTCTACCTCTCTCTCTCTACCTCTCTCTCTCTCTACCTCTCTACCTCTCTCTCTCTCTACCTCTCTCTACCTCTCTCTCTCTCTCTACCCCTCTCTCTCTCTACCCCTCTCTCTCTCACTCTCTCTACCTCTCTCTCACTCTCTCTACCTCTCTCTCTCTCTACCTCTCTCTCTCTCTCTCACTCTCTCTACCTCTTTCTCTCTCTTTGAGTTTTGGAGTATGAAATATGATAACCCATCATTAAGAGTGTGTTACCGGCCCATATCCAGATGATGCATCCACTGGTGTTGAAGTAGAGGTTAGGGTTAGGCCTGTGTTGAAGTAAAGGTTAGGGTTAGGCCTAATAGCAAGTCGCTAATATAACATGGCTAATAGCAAGTCGCTAATATAACAAGGCTAATAGCAAGTCGCTAATATAGCAAGGCTAATAGCAAGTCGCTAATATAATAATATATATATATATAATAATATAACCTTGTACTGTCTCTCTGTTCTCCAGTGTCTATATATATTTAAAAAGAATATTTTTATTTTTATTATTATTATCACTGAGACTGCCAATGACCCCTGGCCTGAGCTAGATTACTCTTCCTGATACGACTGATGGATTGATGATTCACTTGCTTAGTCAAATGTATTGATTGTAAGTCGCTTTGTTATAAGGCATCTGCTAAATGCCAAAAATGTAAATGTAAACAAGGCTAATCGTAAGTCGCTAATATAACAAGGCTAATAGCAAGTCGCTAATATAACAGTGAGAGTGTTGACACAGAAAGGTCCAGGTAGTAACACACCAACTCCATCATGCTTTGAGGCAGTTGTTACGGTGGTTCTAGAGACCTGGGCTCATGACCACATACACACACTCTCTCACTCACACACACACTCTCTCACTCACACTCTTTCTCTCACTCTCTCTCTCTCTCTCTCATACTCTCTTGCACTCTTTCTCACACTCTCTTTCTCACTCTCACTCTCTCTCACTCTTTCTCACACTCTCTCTCTCTCTCTTGCTCTCACATTTTATTACACACTCTCTCACTCTCACACACATACTCTCTCTCTCTCTCATTCTCTCTCTCACTCACACACTCTCTCTCTCGCTCTCACATTCTCTTACACACTCACACTCTCTTTCTTTCTCTCTCTCTCTCTCTCTCTCTCTCTCTCTCTCTCTCTCTCTCTCTCTGTCTCTCTCTCCTTCAGAAAGCGCTTCACGTGCGAGCCCTCCGGCCCTTCCGGGACGCGGGGGGGCGTGACCGTCGCACAGGGGAGGACTGGCTGGTGACGGTGGAGGAGCGCGAGGCCCACATCCCCTCGGTGGCGGAGGAGGTGGTGGGCGTGGTGCAGGTGACCACGCTGACCAGCAGGCAGTACTGCGTGGTGCTCGACCCGGTCGGCAACGACGGCAAGCCGCAGCTGGGACAGAAGAGGGTGGTGAAGGTGAGTTCTTTCTTTCTTTTGTTCTCTCTCTCTCTCTCTCTCTGTCTCTCTCTCTCTCTCTCTCTCTGTCTCTCTCCCTCTCCCTCTCTCTCTCTCTGTCTCTCTCCCTCTCCCTCTCTCTCTCTCTCTCTCTCCACCGCCATCTCCACCTCCCCTATGGGCGGGGGGTGGGATGTTCACCTTTTTTTTGCTCCTGCGGTACTAAATTGTACCGTGTGAAGGAACAAGGGAGGGAGGGAGGGAGTGGAGGAGGGATCGGTTCAGGTGTCTTGGATTCGTTTATTATTATTAATTCAGGCCATCGTAAAGTCGTTCATTGTGCGTTTATTACGACTGTACTGGATCTCCATGACGTTAATTCTCTTTCACTCCTTCTTGGTCCCTCTCCCCCTCTCTCCCTCTCTCTCTCTCTCTCCCTCCCTCCCTCAGGGCGAGCGCTCGTTCTTCCTGCAGCCAGGGGAGCACCTGGAGCAGGGCATCCAGGACATCTACATCCTGTCTGAGGAGGAAGGCCTGGTGCTGAGGGCTGTGGAGGCCTTCAACGACACAGAGGAGGTGAGGAGAGATGGGGGACGAGGAGGAGGAGGGAGGGGGAGGAGAGAGAAATGGCTGATTATCCAGGAGAAGAGGGCCTGGTCCATAGGGCTTTGGAGGCCTGCAACGATACGAAGGAGGAAGATAGGGGGATGAGAGAAAGGAGGGAATGGGTGAGGATGGGGATAGGAGGTGCGGAGGTGCGGAGGCGTTCAACCGTGCTGAGGAGGGAGATGCGAGTGGTGCGTTGTAATTCTCTACCCTTCACCTGGAAGTGTGCCGACTGACAGAGAGAGAGAGACCCTGAGACACCATCCACCCAGCAGTCTGTTCCTTTTAAATCTGTGCAGGGGAGTGGTAGAGCACATACCTTAGAGAGAAAAGAGGAGAATTGGTCAGCAGCCGAGGAGACGGGAGGGAGGACAGGAGGGGGGAGACGAGAGAAAAGGTGGAGGGAGTGGGAGTGGTGTTGGTTCAGAGCCGTGACTGACACAGGAAGACAGGGTGGAGGTAGAGTTGGACTTCTAAAAGGAGAGGGGGAGGGGGGTGAGGAGGAGAAGAGAGTGGGGGAAGGGTTAAAGCATGGGAGGGGAGATCAATGGAATTTGACTGGGAGTCAAATATACAACTACACACACTCTCTCTCTCTCTCTCTCTCTCTCTCTCTCTCTCTCTCTCTCTCTCTCTCTCTCTCTCTCTCTCTCTCTCTAAAGCAGCTCAGCAGATAGGGAGGGAAGACTAACCTTCACTGTCATATTCTACAGGGCCCTGCAGTCACGGGACAGTGCAGCATGTTTTCTTTTGGCTCTATACTCCAAGTTCTTGGATTTGAAGTCCAACAATTACCATGAGGTTTAATTAGAAATTCAAACACTTTTTAAGGGCACCCGAGAGTGATCAGACAATTGTAACCGATGCAAATCGGTCCAAGCCTCTACAATACGGGGTTGCACCGATTCGAAGCCTCCAAATTGCCATGAACCGATACGGCAATCAGAGATGGTGTTATTAACGTGCTTGGTTTCATTAGGGGAGCGTCATCCCAACTGTCTTACTTCTAAGCCGAAATAGAGCTGGTCCTTTGTCTTTGCTATCAATTGTAAAAAAAGAAGAAAAACAGTGTTTAATGGACCAACCTGTCTGAAGTCAAACGTTTGGAAACACTTCAGGGTCCTATGAAAAAGAAGGCAATCTGGACAGAAGCTTCGTGATTGGGAAACTTTATGGAGCGTCAAGTACCCGGACCAAACCACCAACCACCATGTCCACACGTCCAACAGCCGGCATGGTGCCACTGACTCCCAAGAACACACTGTTGCAGGAGATGTTTTAAGATGTTATCTTCATAACAAGCTTTTGCAAGTTCAAAGCAATACGGAATACTTGTGTGGACATAACCAGTGAATACTTGTGTGGACATAAACAATGACTTGTTATAAAGGAAAGGGATTCAAGCTTTGTCATTGCACAGAGTACAACGATGTACAGTTAGGTCCACATATATTTGGACACTGACAGAATTTTCATAATTTTGTCTCTGTACACACCACTACAATGGACTTGAAACGAAACAATCAAGATGTGCTTTAAGTGCAAACTTTCAGCTTTAATTTGAGAGTATTTTACCTCCAAATCAGGTGTACAGTGTAGGAATTACATTAACAGTTTCTATGTGTGCCCCCCCCCCTTTTTAAGGGACCAAAGGTTATTGGACAAACTAACAATCATGAATCAAATTATCACCTTTAATACTTGGTTGCAAATCCTTTGCAGTCAATGACAGCCTAAAGTCTGGAACCCATAGACATCACCAGACGCTGGGTTTGGTCCCTGGTGATGCTCTGCCAGGCCTCTACTGCAACTGTCTTCAGTTCCTGCTTGCTCTTGGGGCATTTTCACTTCCGTTTTGTCGGGTGAAATGCATGCTCAATTGGATTCAGGTCAGGTGATTGACTTGGCCATTGTATAACATTCCACTTCTTTGCCTTAAAAAACTATTTGGTTGCTTTCGCAGTATGCTTTGGGTCATTGTCCATCTGCACTGTGAAGCGCCGTCCAATGACTTCTGAAGCATTTGGCTGAATATGAGCAGATAATATTGCCCGAAACACTTCAGAATTCATCCTGCTGCTTTTGTCAACAGGCACATCATCAATAAATACAAGGGAACCAGTTCCATTGGCAGCCATACATGCCCATGCCATAACACTACCACTGATGAGGTGGTATGCTTTGGATCATGATCAGTTCCTTTCCTTCTCCATACTCTTCTCTTCCCATCATTCTGTTAAAGTTGATCTTTGTCTTATCTGTCCATAGGATGTTGTTCCAGAACTGTACAGGCTTTTTTAGATGTTTTTTGGTAAACTCTAATCTGGTCTTCCTGTTTTTGAGGCTCACCAATGGTTTACATCTTGTGGTGAACCCTCTGTATTCACCCTGGTGAAGTCTTCTCTTGATTGTTGACTTTGACACAGAAACGCCTACCTCCTGGAGAGTGTTCTTGATCTGGCCAACTGTTGTAAAGGGGTTTTTCTTCACCAGGGAAAGAATTCTTCTGTCATCCACCACAGTTGTTTTTCATGGTCTTCTGGTGTTGCTGAGCTCACCAGTGCATTATTTCTATGTACCAAACAGCTGATCTGGCCACACCTAATGTTTTTTCTCTCTCTCTGATGGGTTTGTTTGGATTTTTCAGCCTAATGATGGCTTGCTTCACTGAAAGTGACAGCTCTTTGGACCTCATATTGAGAGTTGACAGCAACAGATTCCAAATGCAAATACCACGCTTGAAATTAACAAGACCTTTTATCTGCTCCTTGTAAATGAAACAATGAGGGACAGGGCTTGACATAAAGCTTTTTCAGGTACTTGTCCTTCGGACAAGTGAACTTATTTTTTACTTGTCCGAGAGCTCAAGTTACTTGTCCAAATCCAAAGATTTTGAAAAAGCAATAATATGAATAATAATATATTATACTCTCACCGGCCACTTCATTAGGTACACCTTTTCAACTGCTTGTTAACGCAAATATCTAATCAGCCAATCATGTGGCAGCAACTCACTGCATTTAGGCATGTAGACATGGTCAAGACGATCTGCTGAAGTTCAAACCAAGCATCAGAATAAGAAATAAAGGTGATTTAAGTGACTTTGAACCTGGCATGGTTGTTGGTGCCAGACGGGCTGTGGCGTGATATTATAGTGTCAATATGGACCAAAATCTCTGAGGAATGTTTCCAGCACCTTGTTGAATCTATGCCACAAAGAATTAAGGCAGTTCTGAAGGCAAAAGAGGGGGTCCAACCCCAAGGTGTGCCTAATGAAGTGGCCAGTGAGTGTATGTGTATGTGTATGCAAATGACACATTTGACTACTATTGATTTGATAATGATGTATCCTTAATTTTCAAATGTATTCAATATTTTGTAATTATTTAAAAACGTAACCCCTAACCCTAACCCTTTTAGATTAAGATTGGCCACAAAAGGGATGAATATCTAGGAATATTTACAAAAAATGTTTGTAACTATAGTCTCTCCCCAATGGAAGCAATCTTATTTGCTAGCTTTTGGATAGTAGCCTATCCTATATTCAAATTGAGAAATCTATAATTAGTGTCATTCTGAAGTTCGTATTGCGATGTGCTGGTCTTAAAACTTCAAACCTAAAATATACGATCGCATCGAACTACATGAAAATAAGCGGCATTGAGAAGAAGCGAATACGCGTTCACGTGAATGGCACTAGTGACAGGCGACCCACAACACTATGGCTGCGTTCGTAAACTCGCTCTGGAATCTGATCAGCACTCATGGAATGCCTTTTGTCCAATCGCGTCTTTATGACGTTGAACGCAGTGTGCGCTCTGGCGCTCTGAGCGAATTTACGAACTATGACGATAACGAACTACGAGAGACTGAAATAGCGAGAATGAGGCGCGGCATCGCTTTGCTTGCTATTTTTTTTTACTATTCGGATCGGAAGGAGGAATTCATGTTTGCAGATATTAATACATATTGATTTCTTTTTTTGTTTTGACTTGTCCATCGGACAACTGCAGGAGGAAGTCCACTTGTCCGAACATAAAATGTACTTGTCCCGGACAAGCGGACAAGCCTTAATGTCGAGCCCTGAGGGAATAACACACACCTGGCCATGGAACAGCTGAGCAGCCAATTGTCCAATTACTTTTGGTCCCTTAAAAAGGGGGAGGCACATATAGAAATTGTTGTAATTCCTACACCGTTCACCTGATTTGGATGTAAATACCCCCCCCCAAAAGCTGAAAGTCTGCACTTAAAGCACATCTTGATTGTTTCATTTCAAATCCATTGTGGTGGTGTACAGTACAGAGCCAAAATGATGAAAATTGTGTCGATGTCCAAATATTTCCGGACCTAACTGTATTTAGGCTCTAGGCAAGGGGTCATTGAGCCATTGTCGGCGA
Source organism: Nansenia antarctica (assembly GCF_963989245.1). NCBI lineage: Eukaryota > Metazoa > Chordata > Actinopteri > Argentiniformes > Microstomatidae > Nansenia > Nansenia antarctica. The sequence goes on along the minus strand of NC_137687.1, from coordinate 17,907,729 downwards.
CCCTGGAGCAATTAGGGGTTGAGTGCCTCGCTCACTTTGACACGTGGCCAGCCAGGATTCGAACCCCTGCAAGCTACCGATCTTGCGATCATTAGACACCGGCTGTACCGGCTGAGCCACAGCCAGCCCCATAGGTTCCCACCACTCGACAAATGGCTTATCAGGTGTGTTCCCTCACATCATTTATGCAGGCATATGACAGCTGTCAATTAATATTTCTCTCCCTCCTTCTCTCTCTCCGCCACTCTCTCTGCCAGGAGGATGAGGAGGACCTAGGGGAGGGGAGGGCCAAGCGCTCCCAGAAGGTGTGTTATCAGATGCGTCCCGTCACATCATTTATGCAGGCATAAGACAGCTGTGAATGTCTAGTATTGATTTCTTAGCCTTGCCAAACCTACAAAAATCTACTGTTTGGAAGATCATTCAAAGTACGTAAAGAAAGCACTCAGCGTAATTAAGAAAAAGAAGAAAAAAAAACTAAATCACATTGTAGGGCTTTGACGGAGCCGCCAATTTCAAAGGATGAATTTGTGACAGCGGCTAACGCCAAAGCCCTATCCCCTCCACGAGCCTGCTCTAACACTTTCCACCAACCTGCTCTAACACTTTCCACCAACCTGCTCTAACACTTTCCACGAGCAGTGCTGAAAAATGTGCTTAAAATAAATGAATAAAAACTTGACTAGCAAAGTCAATCTCCAGTTTTAAATCGTATCGAACATGCGTTTCATTTGCCGAAGATTGAACATACGGAGACTTAAGGACTTAACATCCTCAAAACAAACAACTGAAGATGTCTGCAGTACAGGCCTGGCAGAGCATCACCAGAGAACACCCAGGGCCCTATTATGCACTTCTTAACTTGCCGTCTTAAGACTTAATTAAGACGCACCGCCAGGTTAAGACCTACCGCCACCCTTATTATGCGCTTCATACGCGCTACTGCTATTATGCAGGTGTCGCTAGGCGCCCACACATAAGACGTAAGACTCCCGTGCATATATTACTCATTGTGGGAGTGTTCATATGTTAATGAAGTGCGCTAGGCGCCCCTGCTATTATGCGATCTGACTTTGCGCCTAGCGCTAAGAAGTGGTTTGAAAAGTTCTTAGGCGCTAGACTTCATGCACGTGCATGAAGTCTAGCGCCTATGAACTGCATAATAGCATAGCGCTTATGACTTAACGCAGCCGGTTCTTAAAGGGAATGGCACCTGGCACGCTGATTGGGTTGATTGAGAAGACGCCCAAAACACACCCATGACTAATTTCTGGGCTTAGCGCCGGGTCTTAGGCGCCCACTACCGCACGCATAATAGCAAAGTGGCCTTGACCACGCCTCCACGTCTTAAGTTTAGATCTACCGCCTCGTCTTATTGCTTAAGACTTATGAAGTGCATAATAGGGCCCCCAGTGTCTGGTGGGGTCAATGGGTCACAGACTTCAGGCAGTTCTTGCATGCAAAGGATTTGTCGACCAAATACTGAACATGAGTGTTTAATTTGGATATGTAATGCATTTGTCCCATCACTTTTGTTGGCCTAAAAAAGTGTTATAATACAAAATACCATTTTTAAAAAGCAGAGAATCTGTACTTTTAACCTTTTGTAGTATTTATTTAAAATCCCAACCTTTGGAGTGTAGAGCCAAAAGAAGACAACATTCTTAATCGTCCCATTACTTTACACTCGCTGTACCCCCTTCTCTGTGTCTCCCCACATTAACCCCTTCTAACCAACTCTTCTTTTGTTCTCTTCCCTTCTTTTCTTTCCCTTCAACTGCATTCTTTCAACTCCTCCTCCCTGTCCTCTAACATTGCTCACTGTTTGCCTGGCATGACTCACTGTCGACTTTTCTCTTTTAACCCCCTTCATTATTTTCTTTCTCTCTCGCTCTCTCCCCTCTCCTTCTTCCTTCTTTTCCCTGCATCATCTCTTTCTTTCTCTCTCTCTCTTTCTTTTTTTGCTTGCTTGCTTTCTTTCTCTCTCTCTCTCTCTCTCTCTCTCTCTCTCTCTCTCTCTCTCTCTCTCTCTCTTCCTCCCTTTTCCTACCTACTCAGTGCATGCCTCATGCACGGCCCCCCCTCCCATACCAAACCCAGCCCTCGGTCCAGTGCATTGCCATGATAACCCTTCTCTCCCTCCTTCTCTCTCTCCGCCACTCTCTCTGCCAGCGTGATGAAGAGGAGGAGGACCTGGGTGAGGGGAGGGCCAAGCGCTCCCGGAGGGCCGGCGTGCCCCGTCGCCCCGGCGACCGTTGGATGCTGCGTGGGCCAATCGAGTACGTCCCTCCGGCCACCGTGGAGGTGTTGCTACGGAGACAGGCCACGCCATTGGATGAGAACGAGGGCATCTACGTCAGGGACATCAAGTCAGGGAAGGTGAGGCTCTGGGTGGGGGTTCCGGGAGCGCTCACCATCTACAGTGCCAAGTGTTTTTTGATGTGGTATTTTTACCTAGCAACAACACTTTGATTGACTACAAAACGATCATCATTTCTGAATGTTTGGTGAATAGTCACTCTCGGTACTCTGGAATATGGACCATTCATGAATGAGTTAAGACTGAATGAGTTAAGACTGAATGAGTTAAGATGGCTCAGTCACATACCTGGAGGGTGGACGTGTTCGGAGGCTTTGTAACGGCCGATAACGCAAACATATTTAACCCTGTCAGAACTATAGAACCCAGACTAGAGGTCAGAACTACAGAACCCAGACTAGAGGTCAGAACTACAGAACCCAGACTAGAGGTCAGAGGTCTACTGTCTACTGAGTACTGGAACACAAGTGACTCATGGCTCGTGGTCACTTTGCAAGTCACCACACACACACACACACACACACACACACACACACACACACACACACACACACACACTGTCATTTGCAAAAGTTTCAAAGTGACCATGACTCACCACACACACACAAACCGTACTCCCTTTTCCCAATGCCCTCCCCCCCTCCTTCCCTCCCTCCCTCGACCCCCCCCTTCCCTCCCCCCAGGTGCGTGCCGTGATTGGCCACACCTACATGCTGACCCAGGACGAGGAGCTGTGGGAGAAGGAGCTTCCCCAGAACGTGGAGGCCCTCCTGGCCTCCACCCGGGACCCCCTGGCCGACCGCTCGGACCGCAGCCAGGCCCGAGACGCCGTGGCGCGGGACAAGACCAGGGTGGTCTCCTACAGGGTCCCCCACAACGCCGCTGTGCAGGTCTACGACTACAGGGAGAAGAAGGCCAGGTAAGATGGCCGCCGTTGGAAGTGAAAAAAAATACACAATTCCAACAATTGATTAGTTTAGTTTAGTTTATTGTTTATTTCACAGGGACAGTGCATATTAAAATACATATGAGACACAAATGCAATATGCCGGAGTTAGCCAATAAGGCTAGTTTAAGTCCGTAGTCCCTGGCCAGATGTTCAGTTGGCACTTGGAAACCTAAAACAATGAAAACAATTAAAATCAACAATCAAGTACTGGTTAGGCAGGCATAAAAGCAACACACATGCACACACACACACAAACATGCACATTACAGGGTTAAAAGCACAAGGAGCTACATTACAGTCAGCATGCACCAGGACAGGGTACATCACAGGGCGGCACACAATGGTGAAGCACAGCATGGGCACTACAGACCAAGGACGTGCCGTCCATATAAGCAGAGTAAGCAGTGCTTACCCAACAAAAAAATAAAAAAGGACCGTGAAAATATTAAAATAAAAGTGCATGTAACCGTTTGTTTGTTTTCATTAAAAGAGTCGTATTTTTAGCGCCACCTGCAGGAGTAAGCACTTCCTACTCTGCTTGCATTGCGTTACATTATAAGCACTTACAGGGCTTAAAGTACTCCGGCACAGTGCCGGATTTCCGGCGCGGGAGAATAAAAATAAAATAAAAACTGCAATTGCGGCATTGCGCCGACGTGGTGGCGGGGGCGCTGTTTCACAAATAACTTAGCTTTCGTGTTTGCTAGCGAAACAGCTGATAGTTGATGTTGACTGCTCAAGGAGAATACATATTTGAAAGTACAGAATGCCTGAGAGCCTTATATTGCATTATATTACATTATAATTTGAATGGCCATCTGGTGCCTGAATATTGTTTTTTCCTTTACATATATAATGACATTTCCACCATAAATTGATGGCGAAAGGGCACAAATTGGTGCATATCAATTCACCAGAATGCAAGAAATTAAGTGTTTGATGCTCGTTTAAGGACCCCCAGACAGCCCCGCTTCATGGGTCCCCCCCGATGTTTAACACCACTGGTACCACCTCCGCCTCATTTTGAGCCAGGAAAAACCCTGAGTAGTGACGGGAAGCCTTATGGGACGTGGTGCCAAGAAGGAGAATATAAGTGATAGTGGCTTAATAAGTAATCAGTTTGTTCTTTTAAAGACATGTATATATTTTATTCTGTATTGTTATAGTGATAGTGGCTTAATAAGTGATGCAATCAGTTTGGCCTTTTAAAGACATCTACTTTTTTATTTTTTTTATTAAGTATAAAACAGTATTATGAATGAATGAATGATGAATGGTCTTTATTGTCATTACAGTTTTTCCCAATTGCTAAAACACAAAAGCCAATTCTCTAAACCAAATGACCAGTTCTCTAAACACATTTAATAAAACTAGCTCCCATTTGCCAAAACCATAAACACATTTCACATGAAGACACAATTCACAAAACACAATCCTCCTTTTCTCATAAATCTAAACACATTTTGTCTTGCTAAAACACAAGTTGCAAAAAACTCTGCTCAAAATGTCAAATTCTCAAATTAAAGCTCATGTGATGCAAAATGCTTGCCACAGTCAGCAACATTTTAACACAATGAACACACCTAGCTTCATTCATTAAACATAACGACTCAAAATTTAAGACACTTGTTGCAAATGATTGTGGTGTGTGTGTGTGTGTGTGTGTGTGGTATAGTTCCATAAATAAATAAAAAAACATCACACCCTGAACATTGTTTTCAGTGAGTATTGTTGTGTGTAATGGATCCTCTGTAGTGTTTGCATTGAGTTGTGATACAGTACAGTATTGTACATTTGTACATGTTACGGTACATGTGGGAATACGGTAACATTTTTCAAACCTTTATTTACGTAAAACTCGATAGGACAACAGTGCAACAACTTCGCGGCTGAACTTTAGTAAAATTTCGGACATCATATGCCATTTAAAGGGGGGAAATAGATATCTAAAAATGCATTACTATCATGCAAAATCAGCCTTACTGTAATGTAAAATATGTAATGTTAGATATAACGTTAGACAGGGAGCGCAGATTTATTTTTATGCATGACTATCATACATGTGGGAAAACTAGGGTTAGGTGCTAGGGTTACAGTAAGGTTAGGGTTAGGATTAGGGGTAGGGTCTGAGTTTGAGTTTTGAAGAGAGAAGGTGTGGTTTTGCTTATGTAGCTTTAGAAAAGTGTGTTGTGTTTAGAGTTTTGGGAAACTGGAGGAAAGTTTTGTGAAATGTGTTTTAGCAATTGAGAAAAACTGTAATACAGTACAGGTACCATACAACGAAATTTAGGAGGGGCTCCCCTGGTGCTTGGAAAAAGACTAAAAACACGAGGGCCAAGGGTAAAATAAAAAAGGGAAAAGAGCTGGTTTACATAAATAAAGGCTATGTACACTATCTACTATACTATACAATAAAACACTGTGCTGTACTCTATGCTATGCTATAAATATCCTAACTTTTCCTATATCTGAACCTTATGTACACAAGGGTTGTCATATTGCACATAGTATTGTTGCACATTCATTTAAAGTATTAATGCATTTGAACATTGAGACATATATTTTGTATTGACTATAAAATAGTATTAATGCATTTAAACATTGAGACAAGAAGCTGTCTTCTGTACCCGCTCTCCCAATATCTCAAACTGTGACCCCCCTCCCCAAGAAAAAGTTTCAGGCACAGGATTTTTTCCCACTTTAAGCCCTGCACTTATCTCTCTGCTTTCCCTCGCGTACATTCGAATGTGTTTTTTTTTTTTTTTTTTTTCCGATGCCTCAGCCCGCTGTTTAATGTGGCCAGGGTAAGCATGCTTACAGCCAATCAGTAGTTCTTTAATTCCGATAAGAGCTACTGATTGGCTCTTATCACTTTCAAGTTCACTTAACATTTCACCTCTCGCCCGGCAGAATAGCTTTTGCTAGCTAGCTCAAACGATCTAAATAATAATAATCAATAAGGATAACTTGCTTGATTTTGTGAATATGGACATGGACATTACTGTCAGCGACCTAAAGGGATTTCGTAGACTGGGCTGGACTGGAAAAACAGAACTACTGGCTAAATGCCGCCCGAAGCCACCGCTCACCGATCTTCACACCCAGAAAGGGAGAGTCGCTAGGGGGTTCCAGCAAGCCTGGTATGAGCGGTTTATATGATTTATATGATTCGCGAGGCTGGGGGCGATCTGTGCTTGTTTATATGGTTTGAGTACTGCTGTACTGCTGGTTATGGCTTCTTATTTAAGACTTCCTCTGCTTATACCTTTGAATGTAGGCCTGTGCCATTGTGTTTGGAGAGAGAGCTGCTTAATCAATCGCTGAGATTGGCCTAATGTCGCTGTCCGTGCCATTGGTTCTGGACCAAAAGTGTTTGAGAGAGATAGAGAGGGAGGGTTTGTGATGTGATGTCAAGTGCCTGTGTGACAAAGTGTGAAAAGAAAGTGTGTTGTGAGTTTACTATGGAGGATGGAAACGGTGTGTGTCTGTGTTGTGCATGTGTGCGTTTGCGATGTTGAAACTGGACTTGTAGATTTCAGCAGGCTGGCTACTTGAAAAGATCTTGGTTCAAAAAAGATTGAACAATGAGCACCCCTGATATAGTCGAAACTGGCAACTGTTTTTTTTGTTTTTGGTAATCTGATCACAAAGTGACCCTACAGTTTATTAGCGGGTTCTAGGGCATCAAAATTGCATTTCCTTGAAACTGCGTTCACTGATAGCGTGTATGTGTAATTATGTGTATTTCTATATCTTATACTTACCCAATCTAAAAGCTCACGGCACGTGCCTGCTACAGACACAGACATAGACATAAGGTTATGTAGACAAGACAGCGGGACAGCATGGCAATGAAAGGCACAGGCAAGCAGCTCAGCACTGTCACATTCATAGGCATTTTAGTGTTGGCAGATTTGGTGTGTATGTGGTGGGTTCCCCGATGTGATTTGGTAGGGTGTTCCATTCTTGTGCAGCTTTAAATGAGAAAGCAGACTGACCAAAGGTGGACTTCCTCAGTGGGACAATACAGTTCCCTCTTGCGACTCCTCTTATTATCTGACTTGTGTGTGCTCGTTGTTTTACAAAGCCACTGAGGGGAGGTGGGGCCAGATTGTGGAGAACTTTGTAGACTAGGCACAAGTTGGCATACTTGATTAGATTGTCCCAGCTGAGAATGTTTTGTTTTTTCAGTATGTGGCAGTGGTGTTAAAATTCTGTTAAGAATTTTCATGGATTGTTTATATAGTGATTCTAGAGGCTTCAGGGTTGTGCTGCTTGTTTGTGACCAAGTGGTTAGGCAATAGATAATAGGCATAATCATGGCGTTCATTAACATTTTGGCTGCTTCAAGAGACATACAGTTGCGGATATATCTAAAGTTTGCTAAACTGTGTTCAACCCTGTTGCAAACCTTCTTAACCTGTGACTTGAATGTGATGTTGGAGTCGATCATTATGCCTAGATATTTAATCTCTTTAACTATCTCTAGCTGTTGACCAAGAACCGATATGTGTGGCTCAGCATCGGTGGCGGTACTTTCTTGGTGAAAAAACATACAAAACATTGATACATTTAGTTCGAGGCAGCAGTGATTTAGCCATTCGGCTACGTGAGCCATTGCATTGGCACGTTGATTTCTGGCAATAAATCTGGTAAAAAAATATATGAAAAGAATACTTCATCATCCAATCTTCAACAATCATCCCCCCCCCCCTCTCTCTTTCTCTCTCTCTCTCTCCCCCAGGGTGTTGTTCGGGCCAGACAGGGTGATGCTGGGCCCTGATGAGCAGTTCACGGTGCTCTCCCTGTCGGGGGACAAGCCCAAGAGAGCCAACGTCATCAAGGCCGTGTGTCTGCTCCTCGGACCCGACTTCTTCACCGACATCATCACCATCGAGACGGCCGACCATGCCCGCCTTCAGCTGCAGCTCTCCTACAACTGGTATGGACTGACTAGTGTCGTGGATTTAATTGATTCTTAATAGATTGAATAAAACTAAAGAAGCACAAAGAGCTTGGGTGTGTTCTCACTAGAACATTTGCTTCACTTGGAATCAAAGTTTTGGATAAAATTCGCTTTGCTCTGCGTCGTTTGGAGCTGTGAGAATGCACATTCGAAGTCGCTCCCGGAGCAAACAACCGACGCATGCTCCGCCTGAAAAGGGTGGTTTCGCTCCGGTTAGAAACGACGCATCGAGGCTGTCCATAGGAAAGCAACAGCGCATGCGTGTTGATTTGGATAAGAGCGGGACGAACGGGCAGATCTATCGATCGTTCTAATCTGTAGCCTACATTGCTCTTCAAAAAACCTATGAGACCATTCCCCTGTTATGTTGGGCGCGCACCTCTCGAATTCAAAGCAGCTATATGGACTAGGCCTACTTTACGTACGTCCCAGGACAGTCAACGTGTCGGTGGGCATTCAGTCGGCGTGTGTGTGTGTCACAAGCTCGCTGCATGTGGAGACCCCCGGTAAATGAAAGCTCGCAGCTGTCTCTAGATCAAGTGCGTGTGTTCTCCACTCTCTGCCGTTCATAAGAACAGCCCATCACTTGTTTGTTTGTTTGTATGTAGGCCTATTTATTTATTTATAAATGGTGGTGAAGATCTATTTCCCACTCATGCTCGTATTGATCTTGATTTGCCATTATCTGGCACCAAAAAGAAACGCCATACGTTGTTGTGGGTCCATCATTCGTGTCTGTTGAATTCCCTCTACATTTTTTTGACCAATCAACTACCACGTCTGTTGCTTCGATTGCGTATGTTACTTCGTTTACATAAAGGGCTGTGAGAATGCAAATCAGAGAAATAATTTATGCAACAATTTTGCAATCTCATCCACTTGCTCCGGGTCATGATTCTGATTTTCATGTGAGAACATGACCTATATCAATTGTCTCCAAAGAGGCCTTTTATTAAGCAACGTCACATGAGCGCAGAGAGAAAGTAGCAGACAAAAAGCTAAAAAACAACAACATTGGGCGGGACTCATATTTATAGAACTATCCTTGGTCATGAGGTCACTATTTTTGGGAACCAATCATATTATACAAATCTGTGATTGCACAAGTTTATGGGCCCTGTCCATAGTCAGAATTATTCACTGCGCCACATATCTTGGCCCATCCCTTACAGGAAGGAAATGGGCCTTCCTTGAGTGCTAGATTCGCCAAAATGTAGAGAGACTTAAATTCTCAGTATAAAATGATATAAAACTACAACACTAGCAACTGGTATGGACTGACTAGCTCTCCTTCAACTGGCATGGACTGACTAGCTCTCCTTCAACTGCTATGGACTGACTAGCTCTCCTTCAACTGGTATGGACTGGCTGGCTTGCTGGCTGACTGACTGGCTGACTGGCTGACTGGCTGACTGACTGGCTGGTAGTTGGGGGCCTTAGGGCTATATGAGGCTATGTTCGTGCAAATTTGTGCATAAGCACCGAATTTGGCCCAGATGTAGCTCAGAGTATGCTCTAATGATTTAGCCAGGGCGCCCGAGCCAGTGACCACTGGGGTCGCCATGGCGGCCAAATCAATATGGCCGCCCTCCGAAAAAAGGTTTTGGCTATAACTTTTGAACCAAATTAGCTTCAAATAAAAACTTGGTGTCTTATTTATATTTCTTGGCCATTAGAAACACATTGGAATGCTTATATTTATAATTGGGTGTGTCTGGACCCCTAATTTGCATATTTCCAAGATGGCGGCTCCCCGAAAATTTGTTTTACCATAACTTGAATGTTGGGGAGAATGTGGGAGGGCCAGACCTCGTGAACTTAAAGACAGTTACAATTTGAATTTGAATCTTAACAAGCTGTTTACAGTAGTGTGACTTCATGCTTGTGTGCAAGTCATAAAGATGGACAGTAACGTGTACAACTACTATTTTCTTCCTCACGTAAGTTATAATTCATCATTCATCATCAGTAATTTTCATAATATTCCAGGATCCCGCTCTCTGCACCTCACAACATTAGCTGGCTAGCTAACGCCCAGGCTCCACTATGGCCATCGAGCGTTGCGTCTGCGTTGCGTCCGGAATTGCTGTCAGCCAGGGAACGTTTCTTTTGTAATCAATGAAAGGTGCGGCGGTGTTGCGTTGCGGCCGATGGCTGCGTCCAAAGTAAAAATTCGGCAAAGTTTGATTTCTGATGTCGAACGCAAACGTATATTTACAATTGTATATTGGTTGTTGGTTATAGTTGTATATTGGTTGATTTCTGGTGTTTCTTTCTTGTTTTGCTCTGTTTGTAGTCTACTTGATGTCTTTTTATCATCAGTTAAATCACCACAGCGGTTAATCCACTACTAGAGAAGACACCAGATTGAAAATGCACGTAGCCAACTACTCTATAGCTCGTACCTGGTCGCAGCTATTGCGAATTGTTAATCACCACAGGTGCTTGAAGCTTGTTGCAGAAATGGATGACGAACGGCTGATACTTGAGGTGGAAAAATCTATATTTTTATATGCGACAAATGACGGTGGAGCAGGTACAACGTCAAGTTAATGCAACGCTGATGGCGAGGTGACGCAACGCTGGTAGTGGAGCCAGCCTGTAATATTCTACAGTAGCAAGCTATCAAGATAACAATGACTGATGCCTTCTTCTGTTTACACGAACACAGCCCATTGTCATATGCATTCTTATCATTTCAATTGATAGGAGACATGCTGAAAATAAGGTATTGTCTTGTTTTGCTTCTGTCTGCAACTACTATTTCCTGCAACGACAACATGTAGGCTACAATTTTCTCAATCTCACGTAAGTCATGTATTATGTCATTACAATATGGCCTCTACCTCTACCTCTAGTAGCGGGACCATTAATTGGGACCTATGCTGTCTCTGCCAATGAGATGATGATGAACCATTGCAAAGACCCAAGATACAACGACTTGTATCACTAGAAAGGGAAAAAATGATTTCTTAGCTATTGCTAATGTTCTTCCTTCTACTGTTAATGTTACAATTGATCAGTTGAATGACGGTTCAGGTATTGCAGCAACGCTTAAAACACATAATGCTATGTATCACAAACGCTGTAGAAGCTACTGTAGTAGTTGTCGTGTCAAAAGGGCTCCAAAGTATGACGTTGGCTCCTCCTTAGTAGTGAGTCCTAAAAAGCTTCGATCATGTCAACCCAAAGCCTGTGGCATTCATTGTGTCATATGTGAGGGGGAGATATGGATGACCTTCACAAGGCAGTAACAGATAATGTTGATTCCAATCTGAAAAGCTGAGCAGAATCCTGTTAACATTTTTAGCTTCTTGGTAGATTAGTTACACAAGCTTCCGATGTGCACGCAGCAGGTGTGTACTACATGCCAAATGTTATCTCATGTTGAGATATGCAGCAAAACGGCAAGCATCTCATGACACTGCCAGGCCAGGGTGTCAGAAGGGGAAGCATCTACCAGTGAGTGGGGGACAACCTTTGACCATCTAACTATTGCACAAATTGTTGCTCTGGTTGAGGATTCAGATCCTCCTTCACAATCTCCTATTACGGCAACTCTACAGGAACTTTATGAAAGAACGCAGGTGTTTGTGTCTGATTATGAACCCCACACAACAACATTCAAGCAACATCTCCTCAGCTATCTGCCTGAATAGAGTGAACACCAGAAGGGGAGGGAAACCTACATCACAAACAAGGAACAAGTGGCTAA